>NW_022060102.1:165455-255146 GCF_007399415.2 Gopherus evgoodei
TGATACAGGAATGGCCCAGACATGATAAAGTGATGGGAATTGCATTTTCCTTTTTAATTTTTGTATTTCCAGTGACATTTCTGTTTGTGATTTCGTTTTGCTTTGTATAACTGTGTTTTCTCCTGGATTTGCTATTTAACTAAAAAAAGAATAAGGCCTCACTCAGGGCGCTGGATGGAGGAGCAGGCTGGGGCTAGGACTGCTAAAAGAGCGAAAGCATCAGGTTTTCTGTATTGTTTCCTGCCCTCATTTTCTGAGTAGTTTTTTTTCTGTGTGGAATTTGCTCAGTTGGTAGAGCATCTGACTTTTAATCTGAGGGTCCAGGGTTCAAGTCCCTGGTCAGGTAGAAGGACAATTCCCCAAGATTTTCAGAAGGCATCTCTTGAGGACTCTCTTTGACTTCAGTTTTTTCTTTTCAGAACTTGGCCTTTCCTAGGAAGGGCCCTTTACTGCTTGGGACTGAAGGTGCTACTTCCTCACCTGTCCACTGGCATTGCAGTCTGGAGGAAGAAAGGCCTCTGGGCCTGCAACAAAGTGCTGTGTGCTGATTTTTTGAGCAAATGTAGGGCTGGCCAGAAAGGCATGTTCCCACTGGGTATTCCCTAACAGAAAAAATTGTCCCCACAGAGTCTTTCATGCCAGAAGTCAAACTCTCTTAATAGGTCCCCTGCTGGTCCCATGGTGTAAGGGCTGGTATTCAGAGCTATGAATCCTGAAATCAAAGTTCAAGCCACTGTAGAATTGTGGGGTCCTTTCATTGCCAGCTAATTATTCTGGGATTTCCAACACTTCCTCTTGCTCTCTCCAATGACATGGTAGCCTGTCTCTTGCCTGCTAGCTGTTGTGACTCACACAAGAGGGCATGTTTGATCCCAAAGCAAGGCCCTCCCTTAGGCTCAGTCTGAATAGAGGTCAATGTAGCACTGCATGAGACAGGTCAATTTTATTTTGCTTTGTATAACTATATTTTCTCCTGGATCTGATATTTAACTAAAAAAAGAAGAATGTCTCTGGGTGCCACATGGAGAAGCAAGATGGGCCTAGGGCTGCTAAAGAAGGAAGAGTAGCAAATTTTCTGCCCTCTTTTTCTTGACTAGTTTCTCTTCTGCACCAAACTTGCCCCTTTTTCTATGAGCCTGGCTAGCTCAGTTGGTAGAGCATCAGACTTTTAATCTGAGGGTCCAGGGTTCACATCCCTGGTCAGGTGAAAAGAGAGCATTTCCCCATATGGTACTCCTCCAACAACTGAAAAAGGCATCTCTTCAGGATGTTATTTCACAACAGTCTTTTTTCCTCCAGGACTTGGTCTTTCCTAGAAAGGGCCATGTACTGCCTAGGATGGAAGGGCCAACTTCCTCACATGGCCACTGGCCTCTCAGTCTGGATTAAGAAAGGCCTCTGGGAGTTGCAGCAAACTGTTACATGCCAACTTGGTGAGCAAATGCAGGGCTGCACCCGCAGGGTCATCCACACCAGAACTCAGCAGAGATCTGGGGGTTCCCTATTGGTCCCATGGTGTAAGAGCAGCCCTCAGGACTTTGAATCCTGCAATCTGAGTTGAAGTCTCAGTAGGATCTGAGGACAATTCCTGTGCGACCTAATCCTGCTGGGTCTTCCAAGGCTCTGTCTTGCTCTCTCAAATGATATGAAAGCCTGCCTTTTGCCTGCTAGCTGTTGTGACTTGAGCACAAGAGGGGATGTTTGATCCAGAAGGCTGGCCGTGCTTGGAGTCCTGTAGGTAGGGATGGGAGCTCCATTTCCTCTGAGTCCTGAAGCTGGGCTGCAGCCTGGCCTAGGAGGCAGCCCTATTGGTTGACCAACTGGCCCAAAGTCACTTGGGCGGTGTTGGTGTTCCCCAGGAATGCTGAAAGGCCTAAGGGAGGGAGGCTTAATACTCCTCCCTATCAGTCAGGGTGGAAGAGGAGGGCTGCAAGAGTGGGCAGGTTGATGAGCTGGGCCTTCTAGCATTTAGTTGGGTACATGGTGAGGAACGCAAACTGGGAGAAGCAGTTGCTGGCCTGTGAGGAATGGCTCAGCCGGTGGCGTAAGTGGACCTTGTAATTACCTACAAAGCTGTGATGCTCAAGACCTATCTTTCGGCTACAGGGAACTTCCTCAGCCATGTATTTCCCCCTGCTCCACGAGTGCTGCTGAGGCTGAACATGACCTTCCAGTTCTTGTGGGGCAATAGGATGTCCCTACCTAGACAGGAGATGTGTGGCTTTTCTGCCATATTAGAAGAGAGGTTGGGCCTGGTGGGCTTTGAAGTCTTTTATGGCTTTACTTTTTTGTTTTTACATTTTCAGTGGGTGGCTCCCAAGCAAGAGTTGACTCACCTGATCTTTCTTTCTTCTCCTGCTCTTTCTCAGCAAGGGGAAGAAAAAGAAGCTCTCCTTCAAGCTGGAGTCAGAAGGATAACATAAGGATGACTTCCTGAGTTCCAGCTCCAGTCCGTTGCTCTGCCAGCTGACTCATCGAAGGGCTGCCATCACTTTCTCCAGGTTCACCCATCGGTGTGTTCAGAATGGAAAGGGGTAACTAGTGGTGTTCCCCAATGGTGAATCCTAGGACCAATCCTATTCAACTTAGTCATAAATGATCTGGAGAAAGGGGTAAACAGTGAGGTGGCAAAGTTTGCAGATGATACTAAACTGCTCAAGATAGTTAAGACCAACGCAGACTGTGAAAGAATTTCAGAGAGACCTCACAAAACTAAGTGATTGAGCAAAAAAATGGCAAATGAGATGTAATGTGGATAAATGTAAAGTAATGCACATTGGGAAAAATAACCCCAACTATACATACAATATGATGGGGGCTAATTTAGTTACGGTTAATCAGGAAAGATATCTTGGAGTCGTCGTGGATAGTTCTCTGAAGACGACCATGCAGTGTTCAGCAGCAGTCAAAAAAGCAAACAGGATGTTAGGAATCATTTAAAAAGGGATAGAGAATAAGACAGAGAATATTTGCCCTTATATAAATCCATGGTACACCCACATCTTGAATACTGCATATAGATGTGGTCTCCTCATTTCAAAAAAGATATACTGGCACTAGAAAAGGTTCAGAGAAGGGCAACTAAAATGATTAGGGTTTGGAATGGGTCCCATATGAGGAGAGATTAAAGAGACTAGGACTTTTCATTTTGGAAAAGAGGAGACTAAGGGGGGATATGATAAAGGTACATAAAATCATGAACGATGAGGAGAAAGTGAATAAGGAAAAATTATTTACTTGTTCCCATAATATAAGAACTAGGGGCCACCAAATGAAATTAATGCACAGCAGGTTTTAAACAAATAAAAGGAAGTTCTTCTTCACACAGTGCACAGTCAACATGTTGAACTCCTTGCCTGAGGAGGTTGTGAAGGCTAGGACTATAAGAGGGTTTAAAAGAGAACTAGATAAATTAATGGAGGTTTAGTCCATGAATGGCTATTAGCCAGGATGGGTAAGAAATGGTATCCCTTGCTTCTGTTTGTCAGAGGATGGAGATGGATGGCAGGAGAGAGATCACTTGATCATTGCCTGTTAGGTTCACGCCCTCTGGGGCACCTGGCATTGGCCACTGTTGGCAGACAGGACACTGGGCTGGATGGACCTTTGGTCTGACCCAGCATAGCCATTCTTATACTCTTATGAAGGGAGGGGCAAAGCTTTTTGACAGAGTTTCTGTAGTGTGGTGGTTATCACGTTTGCCTAACATGCAAAAGGTCCCTGGTTCAAAACCAGCCAGAAACAAAATTGCTTACTTTTCCCAGCTTCCCTGACTGTCTAGCAAAGTTCCTACTGCTGCCACTGGCATGTACCTGTGATAAACCCAACCCCTGAAGGAGAGAGGGTGGTGAAATGAGCTGAGAAAAAGCCTTGGCATCAGCAGGGGAAAGCTAGAGGATCTGGGCCAGTCACCTTTTGGAGCCTTGTGGCTTGGTCTCCTCTGCCCTGGGAGGTTGGCTGGTGGAGGCCGGCTCTTCCTGCTGGCCTCCTTTGTGTGACTTGCCAAAGGAGGAAGTGAGGCAAGAATGGGGCAAAAGAGGAAAGTCGAGCTGAGGAAGGCAGGGCAGAAGCTAAGCGCCTCAGTGTGGCTAAGTGGGGTTAGTAGAGCATCACCCTTCATTCTGCAAAGCCTGGGGAGGTGCGGTTGGCTGCTGGGAGGTATAATCCTGTGCTTGCCTCTTGGCTTCCCAGGGGTGGCTACTTGCAACCCAGGAGAGGAAGGATGGTTCTGGGTGAAAGGAAGACAAGCAAAGCTCTGGGAGGAAATTTGGGTGCGGGGTGCGGGCTTTCTGCTCGGGAGTTGGGGTGCAGGAGGGGTGGTGCTTACCCCGGGCACTGCAACTCCCAAAGTGACCGGTACACACAACCCTGCGACAGCAGCTCCCAGGTCAGCGGGGACAGTGAGTCTCCATGTGCCGCTGCCTGCAGGCGCGGCCCCCAGAGCTCCCATTGGCTGCAGTTCCTGGCCAATGGGAGCTGGGGAGTTGGTTCTCGGGGCAGAGGCAGCACATGGAGACACTCCCCCCACCCCAGGGGATGCTGGGACATGCCAGACACTTCTGGGAGTGGCACAGAGGGACGGAGGCAGAGTGGGCAGGGAGCCACCTTAGTGCTGCTGGCACATCTTTGCACACCCATTGGGGGAGGGGGGGCAGAGGGCCTCCATGCGCTGCCTGGAGTAGGGGCAGAGCACAGAGCTGCCTCCCCTCCCGGGTCTATTACAGGAGTGGGTGAGTGGGCTCTTTTGGCCCGCAAGATGCAGCAGGTCAGACTAGATGATCACACTGGTCCCTTCTAACCTTAAATGCTCTGAGTCTAAAAGGGAGAGGGAAGTAAAGAAAAAAAAACCCAAACATTGTAATACCAGGGTGACTCCACCTGCTCACAGTATAGTCCTGCCCCTTTATTCTTCCCCTGGGTGTTTAATGATCTGCAGGACATGGATTCTCTCATTCCATTGATAAACTGATACAATGTGACTGAAATTAAAATAGTACCTCAGTGTGGTGGCTGGGAATTGAACCTAGGTCAACTGCTCGGAAGGCAGCTATGCTCACCACTATACCACCAACACATCTGGTGAATTTGTTGCTTATGCTTGCCCAATGAGGCTAGGCCAGAATTGAGGCATTTTCCTGCCTGTTAAAATGTACTGGATTCTCTTTACAAGAAAGCCAAGCACCTCTATCTTCACCTGGGTTTGAATCATCAGCCATTCAAATAGCCACCAACTTTGTTAATCACAGACACAGGTAACTGCCTACTTCCCAAGCTTGTCTGAGCAGCACCTGTAGGGATACAACTGGCTAGTGAGGGAGGCGCACTGCTGGGGTTATGAGTTCAGGCCTCACCCAACGCACCGGTTTTCATTAGCCACGGAGCTTCCCCCATTGCTTTGTCTCATTCACATGGAAAGTGCCACACGAGAGTGATGAGAGTAAATTCTAAACTCTGAAATGCGGCGGTGGCCCAGAGATTGGGATAAGGGGTTTGAAGAGAAAAAGCTCTGAGTATAAAACCAGACAGTCTCCAGGGGCAGGTACGGTACAATGCCTCAACAGGGAGCCGTGGGGTGGGGGTTTCACTCCCTCTGTGAAATATCCTGAGAGGTATTTGAAAATGAAGATAACACCATGGCTAACAGGTGACTGGCACGTCCTGGGTTAAAGAAAGGAAGGGACTTGAGTTAATAGTCTGAAGATTTGTGTTACCATCACTGTCTGACCCCCCTTCAGCTCAGAGCAGGTTTGTACGTTGCTGTGTGGAACGCACAGACTCCTGCAGAACAGGGGCAGCTGTTTCCAAGGAAGAGAGCCTGGCACTTAGGAGACTTTCTACACTTGCTGTTTTGAAGCAATTCAATAAAATAACGGTGGAGCTACAATGTCCGGTCCAAAATTTGAGCCCCCTGCTGCAAAAATGCTATTTTAGGATCTAAACAGGAGGCTTTCAGTGCTAAGACACCTGACCAGAGAGTTGGGGACGTAACAGCTGCTGACTCTGAGGGTCCTGGGCTAAATCCACTTGCAGGTGGAAGCGTTTTGATTTATTTGATTGAAAATGAGCACCAGCTACCAGGGGAGAAGCCCTGTGAGTCGCTGCCACTGGGAAAGGGCAGGGGAGAGGGAGCAAGAGGAGAAAGGCAGAGACATTGGAGACGAGGAATTGGGGGGAGAAGGAGAGAACAGAGAGATAATAAATGATTGAAGCAGAACAGGTGTCCCAACTTGATCCTGCTCATCACAGGTGTTCAGAGAGACAGGTAATTGCAGGTTTTCCAGTGTCAAGTCTGAACTTTGATTCTAACAATTTGAGTTCAAATATCAAGGGGATCTCCACAGACCTGATCTCTTCTCCCCTCCCCTTTTAGTATTAATTTTTATTTTGACGTGTTTGGCTTAACCGTGATCTTCTCTTTCCCCACCTGTATTGCAATTTGGGGATTATTTTTATTTTGCCTCCCTTTTGTTCATGTCATTATAATTGTAACTGCAAAGGAATCTGCAGGAGCAAAAACTGACTCAAAACTTTATTTCCCCATCATGCCGGAACATCATACAAACAGCTCACACAGCTGGAATCATAACATGGAAGGCCAGGGATGGGAGATGCAGGTTTCCAAATGTTCTGTCTGTCTCAGATGGCACATTTCAGCCCCTTGTATGCCTCTATCCTGTATGACCTGCTGGGCTTTGAGACATTTATTGTCTCATTCTATTGATAATGTGATTGTAATACAATGTGACTGAAATTAAACCACTTCCAGAAGAGGAAAAGCCATTATTACATTGGCTTGGAATCAAACCCACATCAACTGCTTGAAAGGCACCTATGCTCACCAGTATACCACCAATGCATCTGATAAAAGAAGCTTTCCTACAGGCTCTGTGTGCTGGCAAAGGGGGTGACACCTGACCACAGAGTTAGTGAGCAGGGTGGATGGGCTGGAAGCTGCCTGACAGCTGGGAGCAGAGTTAGGATCCCAGAGTGACTGAAAGGGGCAAAGGTGAAAACAGAGCTCATTGGGAGCTGGCCCCACCCCCAGGAGAGGGGAACTGAAGATCAACTTCACTCACAGAAAAATCTTCGCTGAGAAGGAAGGGGACAGCTTGTTTTAAAGACCAGGTTTGTGTTTGTTCCTGCTACATACGGAGGGGCTGGGTAGTGCTGATTCCAGCCCCCAGACTCTGGGAGGATAAGGAACAAATTCAGGCTGCCAGTGACCTGCAGGAGGGAGATGACCTTTTGACAGTGACAGATGCCTCATCCTAAAGGCCTTTGTCTGCCCCCTTCTAGTGACTGTTTGGTACCGGAATGCAGCCACCACTCCTGGGTCTCTCCTGGGGAAATAATGTTTCTGTGCAAAACACCAAAGCTTTTAACAGAAAGGAAGAAAAGGAGATGGCAACCCAATGGGCCTTGCACATAAGGAATGCAACACAAGATGCTTCTCCCATGTGCATTGACTTTTAACCTTGGTTGCAGTGGTGTTGTATCTATGTTGGTCCCAGGGGTCCTCTGGGGGGCGCCTGACATTGGTCATTTTCAGAAGACTGGACAGTGGGCTAGATGAACTGGTCTGACTCAGTATGGCTGTTCTTATGTTCTAACTGCTGTTTATGAAAGAGACGACCTTTCAGGCTACACAGAACTGGAGCAGGGTGCTGGGTTAGCTCCAAAGCTTGTCTCTTTCACCAACAGAGGTTGGTCCTTGACAAGCGCTTACCCTCACCCACCTTGTCTCTCTTGGACTCTGAAAAGTGTTTTCTCTCCACTCCCTTTGGAGAGAAGTTAAGTTTCCCTTTGGGCAACTATCAGGCTGAAGCAATTGTATTGACTGTGACATTAGAATTGAAGATTTAATATTATAAATAAATGAGTCTAAACCTGAGGTTCTAGTTTTCACATTGGTTTTTCTAACTCAGTTCCCAATTCTCTTCTAGAAAGGCCTCCGGGATGCCTGCCCAGCCCAGCAAAAGTGGCCAGGAGAAAGCCCACAATGCTGCTCTTTCAGGTAGTTGAAGGCTGCTATCAAATCCCCCCTCACTCAGTCAGTACCCAGTCTGTGGCAGTGCATAGGATTCTTCCACCCTAA
The DNA here is from genome assembly GCF_007399415.2 of Gopherus evgoodei. NCBI lineage: Eukaryota > Metazoa > Chordata > Testudines > Testudinidae > Gopherus > Gopherus evgoodei. The sequence continues at coordinate 173,551 of NW_022060102.1, forward strand.
GTGCAGGACTCTGCACTTCTCCTTGTTGAACCTCCGCAGATTTCTTTTGGCCCAATCCTCCAATTTGTCTAGGTCACTCTGGACCCAAACCCTGTCCTCCAGCGCTTGGATTCTTTACATGCTTTCACAGAGCGAAGAGCATATGTTCCATGATTTCATAGGGCAGAGTTCTGTGCTATCGGGAGCTTTCCCTGTGTGAATTTGACAGGCGAATCAGCATAGAGAGACATTGTGACCTTTCTCAGGGTACTGAGGACTGTGAGTCTCCTTGTTGCCACTTGCCACAAGGAAGAGGGAGTTTTGCATTTGGCAGCTGGATGTTAGTGACCAAACTCACCAGCCTGCTGGAACTCAAGGACCCTCCTCTGAGCTACAGCAGCCACCCTAACCCCTGAGTTCCTTCAGTGTGTCCCCCTCTGGGGTCCAGCCTGGATCACCAGATCCTCGGTGAAATCCTAGATCCTCTCTTCCCAAAGTATTCCAGGTTACTAATTTTACTGTGGACCATTGCTACGGTATCTCACACAGCACTTGAGTACCGTTATTGAACAAGCAAAAAAATTATTTCACAACGGATAGATATTTAAACAAACAAATGTGAGCGATGGAAACCAACCGTTACCAACTAAACAAAGGCAGAAAATGATAGAAGAGAAAGGCCAGCACAAAAAACAGAGAGAGGAACAATAAGATACTAAAAGGACAATGGTTGGAACTCTCCATTTCTCTCCGTTTTTGTATTGATGGGTACTAGAGCTGTAGCAACAGTTGAGGAACCAGGGTAAATTAAATCAAATTAACTTTTCAAGATTAGCCATCATTTCCTGTATGACTAACAAAACACAAAAACAAGACAACTTTCAGTTTTCCAAAATAATTCAGATTATCACAAAGTCTCTTACTCTTTAATCAATAACTTCACCTATAATTTCATTTTAATTGGTAACAAGAACATATTGTGGCAGAGCTCTGACCTTGCTCCCGTGGGTCCTGCACTTCTAGGCAGTTTATGCTAGCCTCAGTGGCTCACTGTGACCCTCCACATAGCCCTTCTCTCTCTAGGGCCAGGGTTACAGTCTACTGAGCCCTTTTCATCATAGGCCTGCAAGGAGGTTGGTGAGAGAACTCCCACAGTCTCTGTTCAGCCGCCTGTCCTGACAGGGGCCTGACTTCCCCTCCCAGTAGATGTTCCTGTAATGGTGGGTTGGAGGGAACCCGGGCCCGCCCTCTACTCTGGGTTCTGGCCCAGGGACCCTAATGGTAGCAGTTGTTGGCAGCCAATCTTTCACTGCCAGAGTTGCTACATTTCCCTGGGCCACTTCCCCACAGCTCTCCTGCTTCTCCCTTCTTCACCCTTACCTTAGGGCTTCTTCAACGATGGTCTGAGGGTGTCTTCAGTAACCAGCCCTTCAGCCGCACTTCCTCACCTCTGGCTCCCTGACTCTTCCCTGTCTGATTGGAGTGAGCCCTTTTTATAGTATCAGCAGGGCCTTAATTAGAGTCAGGTGGTCACATTAACTGAATGGCCTCACCTGACTCTTTGCAGGTTAATTAGAGTCAGGTGTTCTCATTAGCCTGGAGCAGCCCCTTCTCTGCTCAGTCAGGGAACAGAAAACTGTTAATCCAGTGGCCAGTTTATCTGCTTTCTGCTATTCTGCTGTACCAGCTGGCCTGGGTCTATCACAATATTCAAAGATCACAAATTCTTGTCGTATGTGCTAGTTTTCTTTTAATCCCCATTGCCAACAACTGACCCCTGGTTCTTATTGTGGTTTGCCCCAACCACTTCTGTGAGTTCATATATCTCAGGATTTCTGCCATATGTGTTGGTAGAAGGGGTCTTCTATGTCGGAATGTTTGCATCATGGAGAAAAATACCTCTCTTTTCACGCTATTTAATCTTTCAAAGTAGGAGGAGGTAGAGAAGTAATGTAAATGCATAAAACACAAGAGAAACCTCTCTGGTCTACACAAAAGACATTTATCAGGATAACTATATTGCTTAGGGGTGTGAAAAATCCACACAACTGAGCAACGTAGTTACACAGCCCTAACCCCCTGTGTAGATAGTGCTACATGAGCAGGAGAGCTTCTCCTGCCAACAAAGCCACCACTGCTTGCGGGGGTTGCACTAATCAAGTCCGATGGGAGAAATCTCTCCCATTGGCTTAGAGCATCTGTAATAGCAGTGCTACAGCAGCGCAGCTACATTGGTGCAACTGTGCCAACATCAATTTAATTGTGTAGCCACAGCGTCAGACACAAAACCATAGTATCAGGACTCAACATGCGGAAATCTGAAATCGGAGGCTGACAAATTCGTTGCCTCATTGGTTACCATCATTTCTACAGCCTGAAAGTCCTTGTTACCCAACCAGGCAGCCAGTTTGGGATCCACAGGGAAGGAATGTCCTATGAAGCACTCCCTCTTTGCATCCAAACAGTGAAGGATGACTCTTCTCAGTCTAACCCTGGCCTACTTGGGAAGTGTAATCAGGGACACTGAAGTAGGAAGTGGAGTTGTACAAACAATTTTCCTTGGGTCACCATAGCTTCCTTTACTGGGGTGGAAACCAAGAACTGGGTGCGGACTCTTTCAACCTCAGCTCTTTCCAAATCCTTGGTCTTGGATAGGGTTAAGTTACACTTCTCTGAAGTAGAATATTTTACAAAACCACTTAAAATCTCAGCAGTGTTAATGAGGAATGGCTTCCTGAAACATGCCCAGCTTTTCTTTAATTCAGTGGCACAGGTTCAGGGAAGGGACTGGATACAGGCCTGGATCAGAATCTTCGTTAGTTACCACAGCTGCAGATTCTATTAAAAAATGGGCATTTTTCTGAAGATATTACATTTTCAACACTGCTTTTTTATACACATCTTTAGAACCTACAAAGGATAAATTCGACAAAAACTCCACTTCTATTTCCTCAACATCTGTGTCATGAACGGCTGCATTTCCCATAGCATAGGATTAGCTAGGAGAGATCTTCTGTAGGGCCTGGGTTACAAACACTTTGGGAACCAAACACATGAGCATTTTGCCTAGTTCAAAACCACTTACCATGGAATTCTCTTCCCAGATCATCGGAGACAATATTACCTTAAACAACTGAAATACACTGTGATCATATGCACTTCCTTCAGTTAGTTGGGGTTGTGCTGTTGTTCACCATTTCTGAGTGGAGATTTTAAATCACTGCTGTTTCTTTGTTAGCCTGTCCAGTAAATTAGAGAGTTCTCTCCTGTTGATAGAACTGCACTTCAACTTTCTCCATGTCATCATGGAGGGATGGGAAAAAAGCAAAGCTGAAATCATAAATGAGGATTTTAGCAAAGGGTCATTGTCTTAAATTCTTCAATAAATCTGAGCTACATCCTATCAAACTGAACTAATATCCAATTGGGTGACCAAACAGCCTTCAGCAAAGATAGAAACCCATATCACAGAGAGAGAATACATTACAAAGAAAGTGTCAAGTGAAATTCCAGAGCAGGTTACATCTGATTATTCAGAACCGGGACAAGAGATTCTCCCACCACATTGTCCTCTGATCCATTCAAACCTGCTTCCCTCATCCCTGTCTCCATAGTCAGTTATGTTATTTACAAAATGTTTAGTATCCTAGCATCCCCATAATAAGGGAAAAACAGCCCTCTTGCCAGAAGTGGCTATGCAATAGATGGAAGCTGGGATTTAAACTCTAAATGATCACACTCTATTTGGAATCCATTTGAATTCCCCTCCCAGGACTTTTGACACTCATCTCCAGTCACAGCGATTCTGATATAGGATTAAAGTAGTAAAAACATCATCTGCAAGCACAGACAACAGAGAATGCTTCATCACATGACACTTATGAGAAGTGGATGTATAGAATGTGATGAACATAAACTCTGCATGGCCCAGGCAAAAGGTAACAGTTCTGCAGTGAAGGGGAAGGAGGGAATCTTTGAGTCACCCCATCTCCTTCCAGTGTCACGGAAGCTGAAATTATACTTTTTTTCCTGCCCCTACTCCTCTTCATTTACATCTAATTTGAAAAATTCCCAATATAACTGCTCTTCAGCACATCCCAGAGCAACGTGAGAACAACTGGCAATGATACAATCTGTATCATTGGTGACTAACAGTAACTTTGCAATAGGAGGAATGGTACAAATGTAACGTTCCCTGGTTCCTCATAGGAAGGGCACACTCAAATTACTTGTGGGACAATAGAAAGGACAAATAGGTCCATCTCAAAAGAGGGCGAACTGCAAAAGGCAAAAATGGGCCACTCATCTGGACAAGCTGAGGGATAATGGTGCTGCAAACAGTTCAAAGAGCTTTAAAAGTTACTATGTGGGTGGGAATCAGGAAAAGTATTAAAGAAAAGAAAGTCTTGATAGCCCTAGAGATTGTTACAATGTTGATCTCACTTGCAGATTCTCTGATGGCTAACATGGGCTGAGAACCAAGAGAAGGTTTTCCCACACTCACAGCATTCGTAGGGCCTCTCCCCTGTGTGGATTCTCTGATGCTCAGAAAGGGCCGAACTCTTAATGAAGCATTTTCCACACTCACAGCATGTATACGGCCTCTCCCCTGTGTGAATTCTTTGATGGGTAATAAGGTTTCAGCTGCGATTGAAGGTTTTCCCACACTCACTGCATTCAAAGGGTCTTTCACCTGTGTGAATCCTCTGATGTCTAGAAAGGGCTGAGCTGGTAATAAAGCTTTTCCCACACTCACGGCATTCATAGGGCCTCTCATCTGTGTGGATAATCTGATGAACAGAAAGGCCTGATCTGCGAGTGAAGGTTTTCCCACACTCACAACATTTATACGGCCTCTCCCCTGTGTGAATTCTTTAATGGGTAATCAAGTTTGAGCTGTTATTGAAGGTTTTCCCACACTCACTGCATTCATAGGGTGTTTCACCTGTGTGGATCCTCTGATGTCTAGAAAGGGCTGATCTGTGAGTGAAGCTTTTCCTACACTCACGGCATTCATAGGGCCTCTCATCTGTGTGGATTTTCTGATGCACAGAAAGAGTTGATCTATGAGTGAAGGCTTTCCCACAATCACAGCATTCGCAGGGCCCGTCCCCTGTGTGGATTCTCCGATGTTTAGAAAGGTCTGAGCTGCTTTTGAAGGTCTTCCCACACTCACGGCATTCGTAGGGCCTCTCCCCTGTGTGGATACTCAGATGAACAGAAAGGCTTGATCTGTGAATGAAGTTTTTCTCACACTTAGTGCATGTATTTTTTCTCTTTTGCCTAAGGATTTCCTAGTGTGTTGTGGTTTCCATGAGGACCTTCTGAGTTCCCTGAGAGGAAATACATTTACCCAATTTCTCCCCTGCCTGGTTTCCTTGCTCTCTTTCTGGTCTGTGCTGAATCTCAAAGGAGTTTCCCTGCTCATTACTCCTGGACACATTCCTTTTCGAACTTTGCGATAATGCTCTGTGTTTATCCACTTGCTCAACATTTCCCTGCTGATAATTCTGCTCCTCTTTCTCACATGTCATTGCATCACCTGCTGCGATAGAGACAGAAACCTCAAAACAGGGATGGAAAGGGGAAGACCAAACCAAAACAAGTGCTGAAGACAGGTCAAATAAAAATCAGGATCTGAACTCCCCCAAACTTTTCCCCTAAATAGGACAGAGGAGGGGGATGAATTCAGCCTTCACATCCCATCCAAATACGCAGGGGGAAGGGAAGAAGCTAATGCCTGGTGTCTCCTAGGATCTACAGGAAGCCATGAGCTATATTTACCCTGAGGATACAACCCCTGCTAGGGACAATAATGAACTGAGAGACCTCCCAAGGGCTTTGCTGGGCATACCAGATGTTTCCTTCAGGCACTTACAGATTCTGAGTTGGTTTAATGTTTTCTCACCTGTGCGGAGAGCTCTCAGGATCTCCCTTTCCTCAGAGCCCTGGAGGTCTGGGACCCATGGCTCTTCCCCTTGTTCCAGCTGGGAGATCACATCAGGTTTGGAAACTGGGAACCCTGCTCAGATGAAAGAAAACAAAGGAGTTCCGTTGATTTCATCAAACTTTTTCATAAAAAACATTCTATTAAATTAACTGTAATACTTAGTGTGACCTGGTGTGCCTGGGCTAGTTCTCACTGAAAATGCCAAGATCAGGGCAGGCTGAAAAAGAGATCACCCACACAGGTTATCGAGAAGCTGAAAAAAGAAATCACACAGCCCCCTTTATTGCATCCCAGTTCTCTGACTCCCAGTCAGCACCTAGATCCAGCACAGTGAGAGGTTATTTAAAAACTGCTCACATAAACAAAATGATCTTCTGACCCCAAAGGTCAGCCACGTTACCAGGTCAGTATAGGTTTGGATCTTACCCAAAATACCACACTCCCAGCCAATCCTTTAGCATCTAAACTAAAGGATTAAACGAAATAAGATAGAATGAAGTGAAATGGGAAAGCAGTCAGATACATTCCAAAATGGATAGATCAGGTTCTTAGCAGTATTAGTGAGTTGCCGGTGTGAAAGTCTGTCGGGAACACATCCACAGCTTGGATGGCTCATTCAGTCCTTTGTTCCAGGGTTCAGTTTGTAGAGAAGTTGCTCCAGAGGCAGGAAGGAGGATTGATGACAAAACGGAGATGATGCAGCTGCGCTTTATATTCCTTTTGCTATGTGGCTTGTTCTTCCTGTGTCCCAAACACAAGATTCACAGCACATGGCATGGAAAAGCCTTGGAGTTCTCATTACACAGGCTTACCCGGGAATGTCTTACTGACTCAATAGGTGTATCCCCTTGGTCCTTTCCATGGGCTCATTGTACAGCTGATGACCCTCAATGGGCCATCAAACAGGCTAGGCAGTGTTGATGCCAATATGTCTGGAGGTGTCACCCAGAAACACTGCCCAAGTCTGGAAATACAGATATACCCTACATATCTATAACTCACAATACAAAGGTGATCGAAACATAGAAACAAAATGATCATACTTGGAAAATCATAACATTTTCACTGACACCTTTCATGGCATATCTAGCCCGATTCATTGCAATTTTATCAGATTTTATTATTTTATTATTAATACCAAAGTGTCTCACAATTCCATACAGTGTCACACTTGGAAACCAGTGAATTTCCAGGTCCGTGAAGATGCCAAAAACTATGCTTAGAGGGATTGAAATACCCACATATCTGCTGGGAGCACACACACAGACACTGTGTCAGTCTGTACCCCTGTGTTCACTCTTCTAGAAAATTATGATCAATTTTGTACACAGTATGGCTTCTGAGGTATCATTTGAAAACCCATAACCTACTGGATATTATCCTCCTGTTAAAATGTGCTGTAAGACTGTATGTAAAGTTATGAGATTTTACAGTATGATATTACTGAAAAAGTTACAGTTCTGGGGAACACCCACAGACCATTTCCTCAGAGACAGCAAGGCAAACAGCTGGTCAAACAGCCATTCTCCTGCAGGGGGAAGGTGTGAAGAAGACATTTACATTCCATCACAGGGACCTCTTGAAGCTGTTGTGGAAAACGACCACAGGATTGATTTTGAATCAGCTCAGCCTGAGGCTCTTTTCTTGGTTACAAGCGTGCAGGGGGTGACAGCTATTGGAATACTCTCCCCCTGAGCTAAAAATCACACAAGACTTTTAAAGCTTAAAACCACAAACAATGACACATAGGTTGCACATTAATTACCTTATTTGGAATATATTGCAAAATATGATGCAGGTCAAAAGCAAGCTGAACAATCAGTTTTCCATATTCGGCCTTTCCTCTTATTGTTATTCTTAGTCCACCCCTTAGTCTTAGTGCTCCACCCCTGCTGCAAACCCTCCTGCTGTGGTAATAGATAACCGTTATGCTCTTCTTGATACAGGAGAGAAGGAATCACCCCCAACAGTTAAGGAGGGGAAGCCTCGTACCCCTAAGGCTGGGAGGTCTGCTGCCACCACTGATAATAAGAAACGTAGGGTAGTGGTGGTTGGAGACTCTCTGCTGAGGGGGATGGAAACACCCATCTGTCGCCCTGACCGTTCATCCCAGGAGGTATGCTGCCTGCCAGGGGCCCGTATCCGAGATGCTACAGAGGCATTGTCGAGGATTATCCGGCCTTCTGACTACTACCCCATGCTACTCATCCATGTGGGCACAAATGATACTGTGAGGTGTGACACTGAGCAGATCAAGAGTGGCTACAGGGCTCTGGGAGTACGGGTTAAGGAGTTTGGAGCGCAGGTGGTATTCTCTTCGATTCTTCCTGTCGAAGGTAGGGGCCCGGGCAGAGACAGATGCATCGTGGAGGTGAATACCTGGCTGCGAAGATGGTGTCACCAGGAGGGCTTTGGCTTCCTCGACAACGGGATGCTATTCGAGGAAGGACTGCTAGGCGGAGATGCCGTTCACCTTTCGAGGAGGGGAAAGGCCTTATTTGCGCACAGACTGGCTAACCTAGTAAGGAGGGCTTTAAACTAGGTTCGACGGGGACAGGTGAGCAAACCCCACAGGTAAGTGGGGAACAAGACCTGGGAGATGGGTTGGAAACAGGAGGGAGCGTGGGCTATAATGGCAGAGAGAAAGGAGGGTCAGGGCAAAGCTGGGAGGTAGGATCAAACCAGTATCTTAGATGCCTATATACAAATGCAAGAAGTATGGGTAATAAGCAGGAAGAACTGGAAGTGCTAATAAATAAATACAACTATGACATTGTTGGCATTACTGAAACTTGGTGGGATAATACACACGACTGGAATGTTGGTGTGGATGGGTATAGTTTGCTCAGGAAGAATAGAAAGGGGAAAAAGGGAGGAGGTGTTGCCTTATATATTAAAAATGTACACACTTGGACTGAGGTGGAGATGGACATAAGAGATGGAAGTGTTGAGAGTCTCTGGGTTAGGCTAAAAGGGGTAAAAAACATGGGTGATGTCGTGCTGGGAGTCTACTACAGGCACCCTAATCAGGCGGAAGAGGTGGATGAGGTTTTTTTCAAACAACTAACAAAATCATCCAAAGCTCAAGATTTGGTGGTGATGGGGGACTTCAACTATCCAGATATATGTTGGGAAAATAACATCGCAGGGCACAGACTATCCAATAAGTTCCTGGACTGCATTGCAGACAACTTTTTATTTCAGAAAGTTGAAAAAGCTACTAGGGGGAAAGCTGTTCTAGACTTGATTTTAACAAATAGGGAGGAACTCGTTGAGAATTTGAAAGTAGAAGGAAGCTTGGGTGAAAGTGATCATGAAATCATGGAGTTTGCAATTCAAAGGAAGGGTAGATGGGAGTACAGAAAAATAGAGACAATTGATTTCAGGAAGGCGGATTTTGGTAAGCTCAGGGAGCTGATAGGTAAAGTCCCATGGGAATCAAGACCGAGGGGAAAAAACAACTGAGGAGAGTTGGCAGTTTTTCAAAGGGACGCTATTAAGAGCCCAAAAGCAAGCTATTCCGATGGGTAGGAAAGATAGAAAATGTGGCAAAAGACCACCATGAGTGTGTGGGTGGGAGCAGCCACGAGACAGGGCTGCCAGGAGGTGGGGGGGTTGGATAGTTGGGGGGGTGATTAGTGGGTCAGGGGGTCTCTGGAGGGGGCGGTCAGGGGACAAGAAGCAGGGGGGTTGTTTGGGTTGAGGGCTCGGGGGGTGCCTGTCGGGTGGTGGAGCGGTGTCGGGCAGACAGGCAGCTGAGGGAGTTGGATGGGTTGGGAGTTCTGGGGGTCCTGTCAGGGAGCAGGGAGCGGTTGGATAGGAGTGGGAGTCCCAGAGGTCTGTCTGGAGTCGGGGGGTGTGGATAAGGGTTGGGGGACAGGTAGGGGGCACGGTTCTAGGGAGGCAGATACAGCGGGAGGGTATCAGGAGGGGGAAGTCAGGGGACAAGGAGCAGAGAGGCTTAGATAGGGGGTTGGGTCCTGCAGGGCAGTTAGGGGCAGGGTCCCAGAAGGGGGCAGTCAGGGGACAAGGAGTGGGGGGCATTGGGGGTTCTGAGGGGGGCAGCCAGGGGGCAGGAAGTGGGAGGCAGTGGATGGGGTGGGGCTCCCTTGGTGCACACCCTAATGAAATGTGCTGCGCACACCTATGGTCACGGGGGTTATCTACTTGCATCCTTTTCCTGTTTGTGCCATTTCTTTCCATCTCAAAACCTGATAACAATTCTCTCTAGTTCTTTCCCTTCTCTCCCCTCTCCACATGTGGCTAGAAAATCCAAGGAAATTCCCTCGTTTTCCCTAAAATTGTTGACTCTCTAGTCTCTTATTTTGTCCTATTTTCTCCATAATTCTTAAGAATTCTTAAATTCCGATTTGGGATATGAACCCAGCGCATTTCATCTGCAGCAATTTGTCCTTATGTATGTGGGAATTTGCTGTCCTGTGTCAGTCCCCCAATGTGGGTGGTAGTTAGTAGGTGCTGTTTGGGGGAGCCCACCGACATGGCTGCCTCTGCGGTGGAGAGGGAGTTGCTGATCTCTGCCAGAAACAGGATATGGCCGAACAGGAGGGGAAGGGAGGAGTCAGTGTCCCTATGGAGCCTGCCCAGCCCCTTTGCTTCTGCTCCTTTCTAGCATTTTGTTCAGAGACTTTATTACTGGGGAGGCTGAAAAATCTCCCTGTGGGCTTAGCCTGGCAGGAGGAGCAGGTCTCCCCTGCAGTAAAGAGATGGAGCATAATAAGACCAAGGAAATAAGTCAGAACCAGTTCTATGTTTGATGAATTTTGCTGCTTCTCTGCATTAATTGTCTCTGAGCAGTTCATGATTCTCTCTAACATTGCAGTTCTCCTCAAATACTTGCTGAATAATTACTGTCACTGTTGTTGGTCTGGAGCTCATCTGAGAGCACTTTACTCAGGTCATTCAATGTCTGAAATTCAAGATCCGATGGTTAGTTTGAAAATCAGGGCTCTTGGGTCCTATTCCCAACTCTGTCACTGACTGGCTGTGTGATCTCAGACAAGTCAATTCTCCTTTCTCAGACAGCTTCTCCCTCTTTCAAGTAGGGATAATAATGATTTGCTCCTACGTCGCTCAACACACTCACTCTTCTCCAACACATACACTGTCTCTCCCCACACACAAACAGTCTCTACCCCGCCACGCACACTGTAGTTGAAAAGCAGCTGGTAATCTAGTAAGATGCCCATGGAACGGTGAGATAGAGAAACCTGCATATTGTGATGCTGTACCAGCCCATGAGGCATTGCAAACCCTTCCCAAAACACCCTGCAGCCAGTTGCACGGTGGGATAGTTACTCACAGTGCACTGCTCTCTGTTGCCATCCAAGAACTGCTAGCATGGATGTGTTCTGGGGACACAAGGGGCATAGGGAGGACATTCAATAGCTGTTTAGTTAAAACACTTTAACTAAAGCAGCAATGCCAGGGGGTTGGTGGCTCCTTTCTTTCCTCACCCTGGAGTAAACTCATCTTTTTATTCCATTCTTGATGTTTCATGGAATAACAACAGATGACTGAAGAAAGAGGTGGGCAGGGTAGGTCTCAGGGGAGGGGCAGAGATGTGAGTGGTGGGCAGGGCAGGTCTCGGGGGAGTGGCAGAGGTGTGAGCGGTGAGCAGGGTGGGTCTCAGGAGAGGGGCAGAGAGGTGTGGGTGGTTGGCAAGGTGGGTCTCAGGGGAGGGGCAGAGACTTGTGGGTGGTTGGCAGGGTGGGTTGCAGGGATAGGTCAGAGGTGGCGATGGCGGCTGGTGGGCAGACCTTGCGGTAGGGAGTGGAGAGGCACAAGCAGAAAAGCCTTGTGGGAAGAGAGGAGCGAGTGAAAGGTGGACCAGCAGTCCTCAGCCAAAGAGGAAGAGCGGGGGTGGGAAGTGGCCAAACAGTAGCAAGTGGGGAGCACAGGTGGGGCCTCAGAGAGCGGACAAAAATGTGGGGGGGCAGTGCCATGGTCTGGGCACCAATGGGCCCTCCAATTCTAGGGAGCTTCCAGCACTCACACCCAGTCTCCCCAAATGCAAGAGTCATGGGCCACCTATTCTCTGGGTCTTCATTAACCAAGCCCCTCCCCAAGCTATGTTGATGGGAGAAGCCCTCCTATTGACACAGCGCTATCTGCACCGGGATTAGGTTGATATAACTGCATTGCTTGGGGAGATAAGTTTTTTACACCCCTGAGTAATGTAGTTACACCGATCTAATTTTGTACTGTAGACCTGTCCAAAGAACTTAGGAGTAAAACTTCATCTGCTCCTCTGCTTTACTGAATCCAAACACAAACAAAGCTTGTCAGGCTCAGACGGAAGTTGGCAGAGGCAGGTGTGTGCAGACATGAGCCCTTCAGCAACTGTAGGCACCAGGTTTAGCTGGCTAAAACCACTGTTTTGTATACAGGAGATCCGAGGTTCAAGTTCCACTGGTACCTTCCTGAGTTGCTTTTGGGGCACCTGGTGTTGGCTACTGTCAGAAGACAAGATTCAGAGCTAGATGGACCTTCGGTCTAGCCTAGTGTGGTTTTTCTTATGGTTTAATTATACTCACAGGCACTGAGGATAGAGTTACTGAAAGTTTGGGAATTAGGAGCTGATAGGTCAGTGGTCCAGTCCCCTCACAGACAACCCCCTCCTTCTGGGACAGAGGCAGATCTGAGCTCTCACACCAAATGCTCATTGTGGCTGCCAGAATCTGTGGGCAGCTTGTTTCATTTATACCGAGGATTGAGTCTCATTTTGTGCACCGTGAAAATGAAAATCCTAAACCGTCCTTTGAAATAACGAATGCAGCAGGACGTGTTTCTGCCCCTGCCCCAAAGCAGACAGACCAATGGAGGAATGCCATGAGTCCAGGGTAATACTTCACTGCGGTTTTACCATTTCCACTTGCTAAACTCCCTCCCAACCTTCTGGGCTCCTAGAGCAGGGGACTGAGCCTGAGCCGAGACACGGACAGTGCAACTTTACAGCCCAAGCCGCATGACCCTGATGAATCCAACACAGGCCAGTCCTGATGTTTCATTGCACTGGAGACGTAGGCTAATGTTATGTCTACACTGTGATTAAAACACCGAGGTCACCTGTCTCAAAGCCCGGCTAGCTGACTCAGGCTTATGGGGCTTGGGGTGCAAGACTATAAAATTACAGTGCAGATATAGGGGCTTGATCTCAACCTCTGAGGCCCCATGAGGAGTGAGGGTTTCAGAACCTAGACTTCAGTGTGAACACAAATATCTGCACCACAGTTTTTAGCCCAACCTGTTGTGTTGTAATTGATTTAAAATCTAGATCCAAACAGTTACCACATCTGCAGATGGAGAAATGTCAGGGAGTTGAGTGAAAGGCCATTGCAAGTTCAGCTAATTATGCAACATGGCTTATGGCCCATCAAACAAGTCCTCAAACAATATCTCCCAATTTTCATTTACATTGTTCTGTTTAGTGTTTTCTCCAAAACTCTTTCACTGATCATTTTGATCAGCTTTGGAAAGTTAGCCCTTTCAGTGCACCAAATATAAATATTTCAGGTGGGGACTGCCCTCTATTGGTCATAAGAACAGCCATACTGGATCAGACCAGTGGTCCAGCCAGCCCAGAATCCTATCCTCCCACAGTGGCCAATGCCAGGTGCCCACAAGGGAATCATCAAGTGATCCATCCCCTGTTGCCCATTCCCAGCTTCCGGCAAACAGAGGCTAGGGACACTTCAAGAGCATGGTTTTGTATCCTTGCCCGTCCTGGCTAACAGCCAATGATGGACCCATCCTCCATCAACTTATCTAGTTCTTTGGTGGACCCTGTTATAGTCTTGATCCTCACAACATTCTCTGACAGAGTTTCCCCAGGTTCTCAGGTATCTAAAAGGGTGTCATCAGGAGGAGAGAGAAAACTTGTTCACTTTAGCCTCTAATGATAGAACAAGAAGCAATGGGCTTAAAATGCAGCAAGGGAGATTTAGGTTGGACATTAGGAAAAAGTTCCTAACTGTCAGGGTAGTTAAACACTGGAATAGATTGCCTAGGGAAGTTGTGGAATCTCCATCTCTGGAGATATTTAAGAGTAGGTTAGATAAATGTCTTTTAGGGATGGTCTAGACAGTATTTGGTCCTGCCATGAGGGCAGGGGACTGCACTCGATGACCTCTCGAGGTCCCTTCCAGTCCTAGAGTCTATGAGACTGTGTGTTGGGTGAAGAAATACTTCCTTTGGTTTGTTTTAAAACTGCCGCCTATTCATTTCATCGGATGACCCTTAGTTCTTATGTTATGAGGAGTAAATAGCACTTCCTTACAGATCCAGACTAACATAGCTACCCCTCTGAAAGGTCCTTATTTACTTTCTCCAAACCCATCGTTTTATAGACCTCTATCCTAGCCCCGCCTTAGTCAACTCTTTTCCAAGCTGAAAACTCTCCTCAGTTTTATTAATCTCACCTCACATGGAAGCTGTTCAAGATTCCTAATCATTTTGGTTGCCCTTTTCTGTACCTTTCGAATTCCGATATCTTTGGGGGGGGGGATCAGCTCCACTATTCAAGATGTGGGCACACCATGGATTTATAGACAGGCAATGTTATATTTGTGTCTTGGTATTCATTCCTTTCCTAATGACTTCCCAACATTTTGTTCGCTTTTTTGACTGCCGATGCACATTGAGTAGATGTTTTCAGAGAACTGTCCGCAGTGACGCCAAGATCTTTTTCTTAACTTGAAGAGCTAATTTAGACCCCATCAGTTTAGATGTAGAATTGGAATCATGTTTTCCCATGTGCATTACTTTGCATTTATCCACATTGAATTTCATCTGCCTTTTTGCTGCCCAATCACTCACTTTGGTGAGATCCCTTTGTCACTCTTTGCACTCTCTTTCGGACATAACTAACTTGAGTTGCTTTGTATCATCTGCAAATGTTGCCACCTCACTGTTTACCCCTTTTTCCAGATCACTTAGGAGTATGTTGAACAGTGCCGGTCCCAGAATAGACCCCGGAGGAACACCACTATTTACCTCTCTCCATTCTGGAAAATCAGACCCTTTCTTTCTTGCCTTTGAACCAGTTACCTATCCCGGGGCGGACGTTCAATCTTACCTCATCTTGCTTCAGAGCCTTTGGGGAGAGACTTTGTCAAAGGTTTTCTGAAAATTGAAGTATACTATTGTCATGGTATAATTCCCCACTCTGAACCTTAGCGTCCAAAAGATGGGGTACCAGCATTAACTCCTCTAAGCTCAATTACCAGCTTAGTACTTGTAGCGCTGCCACCAACCAGGAATTCCAGTGTCTGGTACACTCTGGTCCCCCCAAAACCTTGCCCAGGGAACCCCAAGACCCAGATCCTCTGGATCTTAACACAAGGAAAGTAAACCCTTTTCCCCACCGTTGCCTCTCCCAGGCTTCCCCTCTCTGGGTTACCCTGGAAGACCACTGTGATTCAAACTCTTTGAATCACAAAACAGAGAGGAAAATTCACCTTCCCCCTCCTTCTCTTTCCCCCTCCCAGACTCTCCCTGAGAGAGAAATTAAACCTAACACAGAGATAAATTAACCTCTCTCTCCCCCTTCCCTCCTTTCTCCCCACCAAGTCCCTGGTGAATCCAGACCCAGTCCTCTGGGGTCTCATCAGATTAAAAAAAACAATCAGGTTCTTAAACAAGAAAAAATTTTAATTAAAGAGAGAAAAACAGTTAAATATTTTTTTGTAAATTTAAAATGGAACAGGTACAGGGTCTTTCAGCTATAGATACTGGGAATACCCTCCCAGCCTAAGTATACAAGTACAAATTAAAATCTTTTCAGCAAAATACCAATTTGAACTCCTTTCAGCCAAATACACATTTGAACTCGTCCCAGCCAAATACACATTTGCAAATAAAGAAAACAAACATAAGCCTAACTCACTTTATCTACCTAGTACTCACTATTCCGAACTTATAAGAGCCTGTATCGGAGAGATTGGAGAGAAACCAGGTTGCACATCTGGTTCCTCTGAGCCCCCAGAGTGAACAACCAAATTCTAACAGCACACACAAAAACTTCCCTCCCTCAAGATTTGAAAGTATCCTGTCCCGTTTCGTCCTCTGGTCAGGTGACAGCCAGGCTCACAGATCTTGTTAACCCTTTACAGGTAAAAGAGATATGAAGTACTTCTGTTTTATTAACTCTTACTTATCCGTTTATGACAACTATATCCACGGGCTCACCTTTATCCACATGCTTCTAGACTCTCCCAAAGAATTATAGTAGATTTGTGAGGCATGATTTTCCTTTACAAAAACCATGTTCATTCTTCCCCAATGTAAGAGGTGGCAGACTCACCTGGTGGCGCCTCCTGCTGGTTATCTTGGGAATTAGCTCTCCAGCCATCAACGTACCATCTGCAGGCCTGTGATCTCCCTTACCACAACTCGCCCCCTGACCCTCCCAGGATCCCGGTGCCCCTTTTACCCTGGTACTATCCCCACAGTTCTGGGTCTCCCCCTTTCACGGGAACCCCCACCCACTATCCCTACTTCACTTCAGTCTTGGCTACTGCCCAGTCTTCATCTAGCCCCCATTCACTGGGCCAGACTGCAGTATGAGCCACTCATCACAGGCAAAGGGGTTTGGACCTGCCACCTCTGCTTCCCCATGGGCTGCCCCATTGCAACCCTACACCTATTCAGCCTATAGTCAGGCCTGCAGCCTGGGGTTTTCCAGGCACGAGCTCCCAGCTCCTCTGGCCCTTCCCCAGCCCTGCTCCCAAGCTAGATGTCTTGCTTAGGTCCCTGCAGCTAGGCCCTTCTCTCATTACAAGCAGAGGGAGACTGACTGGGCTTCTGGCTCACAGCTTCTTATAGGGGCCAGTTGGACCTGATTGGGGCATGGCCACAGCTGAGCCTACTTTCCTCAGTCAGCCCAGGCTTCTTGCCCCAGCCACAGCCCTCTTCTGGGCTGTTTCAACACCCGTAGGGCAGGAGAGAGTAGCCACCACGCTACAGCCAACAAAGACTCTTTAGCTATGTGTCTAATAATTGGGCTCTACAATTTCACCCAATGTGCCTGGTACTGAAGTTAGCCTTAGTGGCCTGTAATTGCCAGCTGCCTCTCTGGAGCCTTTTTTATACACTGCTCCAGCCAGGGACTAACGGCAGCCCCAGACTTTCCCTTTCTCCCTTCTGGGAATTCAAGTTCAAGTTCTACAAGGAGCTAAAGAAGTCTCAACTCTGCATCTGAATTCATGTCACATTTCTCACTACCCGACACAAACAAATGTCATTTCAATCCCAGGTGAGTCCACTTCAGTCATTCCTCAGCCCCATTCCTTCACCCTCCTGCCTTAGCTTAAGGCATTGCGCCACCGTGGGCATTTCATGTCCCTCCTCAGCTTCACATACAGACACAATTTCCTTTGCCGTTCAATGAACAGCAAAACCTTTCTGTGTCTCTAGTCTGAGCCAGGGCATTCAATTCCATTGAAACCTTCTCTCCTGCAATGGCAACGGTCAGACAGAGGGGACATGGCCACCTTCATCTCTAACAGTGAGATATTCACTCTCCTCTTTCTTCAAGCTGCTGCTGTTAGTCCATAAAACATGTACCATGGAATAAAAAGCTGAGTTTACTCTGTGGTGAGGAAAAAAAGGAGCCACCAACTTCCCAAAAAATCTCTGTGCCCCAGAGAGAACCTGCCCCTGCTATTGGAATCATTGATGTGCTTCAGCTACAATGGGGAAAGTATTTGCTCTCATGGAGGTATAGCTCAGTGGTAGTGTTTGACTGCAGATCAAGTGGTCCTTGCTTCAAATCCTAGTGCCCTCTATAAAGCCTCTTATTTTTTTATTTTTATTTTTGAAAAAAGGGAAAAGATACTGATTTCCATTCTCCACTATGTTCAGGAGCTCCACTGTACGGGGATGCTTGAAATGAAGGTAAACACTGAACATTTCACTGTCCAAATGCACAAAAACCTAGCAAACCTGTCCATCAGCTGAAATCAGTTCCAATCCTCTAAGTGTCTAGTTTATGTTTTCATCCATTAAACAAAGGGATCATAGGAATGTACATTTGCAGATCCCTCTTCTCCAGGGCTGTGCTGTGCAGAAGAACAAGAGCCACATCCAGCTGGGGTTCAGGAGTCTGACGAACAAAGGCAACTTGGTGCAGGACAAAGTCACCAGCACTTTGGCTCCTTCCCATTTAACCAGCAGCTGGGCCCCCAGGACAAGTCATGAGAAGAAGACAGTGGCTGTGAGCAGGAAAATAGCCCCCAAGAAGCTGGCTAAAGCTGTCAAGATCCTCAGGAAGGTCACCATGCCCATGTCTAGAATGTACTGACTGCAGGGGGGAACAAAAGGGCAGAGAAAAGCCTTCAAATGTTCTAAATTGCCACGCCTCAGAAGGTGATCAAAATCCTACCTAAAATCAAGACAAGAAAAGGCGAAGGTCATCTCCAAAGCCAGGGCTAAGAAGGTAACACTGAGAAAGAAGTGAAGAGATTTCCATTGGAATGACTCCTGCTCCCCTAATGGCTCTTTTATGAATCACCATGGACCACCCGAAGAGATCCAAGTCCTGCAGGACAAACAGCCCCATGGACAATATAATGAAGTGGTGGCAGTGGGAGGAAGTGTTTCTCTTCCAGAGGGGAAGTGCTGTGTTTTGTGTAACACCTGCCAGGTCAGTGGTGCACTGACAGGGCAGCTGCCCACAGCTCCCACAGGAGCTCATTCTCTTTGATCTGCTTCTGCTGTTATTTCAGAGCCAGCACTAGTGGGAGTGTGTCCCTGTCACTTCACCAGCTGTAGAATAGGCTCTGTCTGCACCCCAGCTCTGATTAATCCCACTTTTTAATGTATTCCTACTGTGATACTTTCCCAGTTCTCTGCTTCATTCTAACATTCCGGTCAGAGACTGACTATGGGGAGGAATGGACTAATTTGCGTGACATTCAGTAAGTTGCCATAGTATGTGACTGAAACCTCTGGTGGAGGTGGGCAGGAGCCTGTTACACACATACAATAGCTAAGCTTTACCAAACTACCTGCTACACATTCAAACCTTCCTGTACACACACAATAGAAATTGGGGCTCTGAGAAATGGCAACTTTCCTTTAACACAGATCATTGTATTCTATACTTCCAGAGGCATTGAAATAGAAGCACATTACCTTTCAACAGCTGCTATTTCATGATCAGCAGCAGAGCCTCTGTCAATTTACCACCCATAGAGCTTATTGTTTCTAACTGCAGGGTTAGCCAGACCATTCAGTAACATTATCGTTCTTTATAGACTAACAGACGTTTTGGAGCATGAGCTTTGATGGGTGAATACCCACTTGGTCAGATGCATGCATCTGACCAAGTGGGTATTCACCCACGAAAGCTCATGCTCCAAAACGTCTGCTAGTCTATAGGTGTCACAGGATTCTTTGTTGCTTTTACAGATCCAGACTAACATGACTACCCCTCTGATAATTATCGCTCTGTTTACAAAGCCTTTGGTTAGTGACGAATCATGAGACTTATCCCTTCCTGCTGTAATTCCACTGACTCCAGTATTCTCTTTCCCTAGTTCTGGTTCCAAGAAAATAAACAAATTAAAACAAGCTTCAGAACTAACATGCTGTGGGAAAGTGGAAATGTCGATAGCTCAAATAATTCAGTTTCTTCTGCTTCTTGTGTGTGTCTATCTGCTTTGTGTGTGTGACTGGTGGAGCTTTTTGTTTGCTCCAGGCAAGTTCAACCCTGTCAGATTTGTCTGTGGGGAGGGGCCAGAGAAAACAGACACCCTGGCCTTCCAGGTTCGAGTTAGGCAACGGAATAACAACCCTGTCCCATAAAAAACAAAATATGTTACAGAAACAGTGGTAGGAACAGTGCTAGAGAAACTGGTAAATAATCACAATGCCCAGGCTTGAAGTAATCGGAAATACAGAATTCAAAAAGCAAAACTCAGGGAATATTTGGGGTTTATTCTCTGAGCTTAAACATGTACTATAGCACAGGTATCAGAGGGTAGCCGTGTTAGTCTGGATCTGTAAAAGCAGCAAAGAATCCTGTGGCACCTTATAGACTAACAGACGTTTTGGAGCATGAGCTTTCGTGGGTGAATACCCACTTCCTCAGATGCATGACATGCATCTGAGGAAGTGGGTATTCACCCACGAAAGCTCATGCTCCAAAACGTCTGTTAGTCTATAAAGTGCCACAGGATTCTTTGCTGCTTTTATAGCACAGGGAGCACTTTTGGAAGTCTCCCATCCCACAACTGGGGAAAGGAAAAGGATTCCTAGATTCTAGCATGGATTGAAGGATAGTGATGGGGAATAAGGGAATCCCTCTGACTTACCCTAACTACGTCTGTTGTTACAATGGATGAGATGACATTTTTCCTTATCCCTGTCCTGTTTCTGCTCTTTGTTATAGTTCAATATATTTTAAGTGTGGAAAATGACAATAAAAATATCTGCTCTCCAGCACAACCTGAAGCAACATCAGAGCAACTGGGAATTAAACAATTTGTTCCCCAAGGGAGAACTCAATGTCTAACAATGGCTTTGAAATGGGGGAACAGGATAACTGTGATTCTCAGGGTTAGTTTAGACTAGGAACAGTGATGGAGTTTAGGTCAGGTCAAGGGGAAAGCTAATGCCAACCACTGCACCTGGGCTGCATCTGCACTACAACTTTTTACACCAAGATCACTAACTTGAGCAGCCAACGCCATGTACAGTCCTAGTGGATGGAAGGCACAGGTAGTTTTTGCCTCAGTGTAGCTTGGTGGGATCAAACCTCTCTCCCTAACCTGGAACTGATGAACATTCCTGGCTGGAGGGATACACACTCCTATGACTCAAAAGGAAAGGAGTTGATAGAAAAGATCATAGGACTGACCCCAAAGAAGGATAAGCTGCAAAAGGCAGAAGAAGGCAACTGATCTGATGGAGCTGAGAGACCACGATGAAGATGATGCAAAATCACTATATATGAATTAGCAAATGTGATTTTTTTAAAAAATTGTTTTGGCCAACCCTAGTCAAGGGATTTATTACAATTCTCTCTCATGTGGATTTTCTGATGTCTAGCGAGCCTTGAGCGCCGACTGAACCTTTTCCCGCACTCAGAGCACGTGTAGGGCGTCTCTCCTGTGTGGATTCTCCGATGTCTCATAAGGGCAGAGCTCTGATTAAAGCTTTTCCCGCACTCTGAGCATGTGTAGGGCATCTCTCCTGTGTGGATTCTCTGATGTGTGATAAGGGCAGAGCACCGAGTGAAGTTTTTCCCACACTCAGAGCATGTGTAGGGCTTCTCTCCTGTGTGGATTCTGTGATGTCTGATAAAGACAGAGCAGTGAATGAAGCTTTTCCCACACTCAGTGCACGTATAAGGCCTCTCTCCTGTGTGGATTCTCTGATGTGTGATAAGGTGTGAGCTCTGATTGAAGCTTTTCCCGCACTCAGTGCACGTATAAGGCATCTCTCCTGTGTGGGTTCTCTGATGTGTGATAAGGTTTGAGCTCTGACTGAAGCATTTCCCACACTCAGAGCATCCATAAGGTTTCTCACCTGTGTGGATTGTCTGATGTCTGATAAGGTGTGAGTGTCGCTTGAAGCTTTTCCCACACTCATGGCATGTGTAGCGTGTCTCTTCCAAGTTGATTCTGTTCCTTGTTACAAGGTCTGAGAGGCTACTAAAGTTTCCATCTGGCCTCCCCTGAGTCTCACAGGCTTTTGTTTTCTCTGGGAGTGCACAACTCCCAGAAACATTCCCTTTGGATCTTCCTGATAAAGTTCCATGTGGTTCTCCTTGTTCTGCATCTTCCGGATGGCGTTTCTCCTCCTCACTCTCACTCACCATCTCATCACCTGATGGGAGACAGAGAGAATCCAGACATAGATTATTACCTGCACAGGAAAGAAAGAAAATCTCAGAGGAATGGAAAAAGGGATGAACAATCCAAAATATGTGTGGGAGAGATCAAACCTATCAGGAGCTGATTTTCCCCAAAATCTTCCCCAGAGGAATGAGGAAGGGATCAGTTTTGGTCTGCATCTCACGAGAACACTCAGGAGAAAGTGAGACTGGGGAGCGCCCTGCTGCCAGTTGTCAGTCAGAATAGAAGGGAAGCCATGAGTCACATCTGCCATTATGATTCCACATCTGCAGGGAACAATCCTGAACATGGAGAGCTCACAGAGTCTTTGTAGGGCATCCCAAATGTTTCCTGCATTCCCACACAGTTGTTGAGTTGGTTTAACCAAGTCCTCACCTGTGCAGGCAGCTCTTGGAAGCACTCCTTTCTCAGAGCCCTGGAGGTCTGGGACCCACGGCTCTTCCCCTTGTTCCAGCTGTGAGATCACGTCAGGTTTGGAAACTGGAAACCCTACTGCAGGCAAAGAAAACAATGGAGGTCAGTGGAATTTGTGGGATACTTGTCACAAAGAATAGTCCATGGTTTTAACTCCCAGATCATTGTTAAGCAGTAACATCCCAAGGCCAGCTTCCTTGGCTCAAAGTGGCAGGAGAGTTATTATGATTTTAAATCATATTCATTACATTAGTGCTAAGGAGCAACTAACAGTGGGTCCCCATTGTGCTAGGTAAAGTACAAACACAGAATAGTAGATGGCCCATGCCCTGAAGAATTTACAGTCTAAATACACAAGACTGACACAGAATGGGGGAAGGGATAGAACCCACTGTTAGAATAGAGATATTCAGGCCTGCCTGTAAAGCCTATAGTTTAAGAACTTAGGTGTATTTTTATCACTGAGCTACTTACAGGAGTATGAAAACAAAGAATCAAAATCACTGTATTTGTAAGGGCCTTCTCTTACTGTGACAGTCTGAGGCATTGTTCTTATGCTAAGGCCTTTGTCTAAGGAGCAGGGGCAGTCATAAGCTGAGAAGCAAAGGGTCACATCCTCACATCCCAAACCAGGCACACTGAAATAAGGTGCTATTGGGCTGTTAGGAAGATGATCCTGTCCGGGTAGTGCCCATCACCACCAGATAAAGAAACAGATCTTAAGATGGTTAAAGAAAACTTAGTTTGAAAGCAGCCTGTTTGGCAAGAAATCACTTCTCAATGCTTGTGGTTGTGAAACCCTCATTTTTGTATTGTTTTATCCTTATGGCCACCACTTTTACAATGTTAATCAGTCTGGTTTTCTAATTGTTTTTGTCTGCTGTATAATTAATTTTGCTAGGTTTAAGTTAATTAGGGTAGTGGGATACAATTTTGTTGGTGTCACTAGGTAGAAATCTTCTTGCTTGAGGCCTGTGTGAACCAAAGTACCTCCATGTTAAAAGCCTTTATGTTAGCCTCACTAAACTTTTGTAACCTTCTTATTAATGTGCTGATTGTAACCACTTGTGTTATGAGTTGACTGCTAAACAATAAGGCCGTAGTTAGCAAGACCAGTTAGTACTAGATATTGCTTATGCTAGATAAGACAAATGAAAAACAGATGTTATGGCCAAGGCCATATGCATGAGAAAGTAGTTTACATGATGGAAAAGTACAAAAAGAAAGATACAAGGGGGGGTATAAATTATAGTGCCCCACGTGCGGGCGTGCAGGATTTGAGATTGTTATTTCTCCCTTGCATCTTATTTGAGCTCAAATAAACTTGTGTTTTGCTTCTCCACCCTGGTGTGTTTATTGGCGCGGCACACCGGGCGACAGACCCCGCCCCCCCGCTGTTGCTTGGCCTCGGGCACTTTGTGCCGGCCACAGTTCTTGGCGCCCAACGGTGGGCTCGAGGCTGAAGATTAGCCTTGTCCGGATCCCTCCTGGTGGTCAACGGATCGCGGCGACGACTGACACCCAGTGCACACTGGTGACTTCACCAGGGGCCTCGGCGGAGACGCAGTTCGACTGACCCCAGAGGGCACAACAGTGCTACGTGCTCGAGTAGTGGAGAAGCAGTTGAGGGCGACGGTGAGGAACCGGTCCCTTGGATAAGATAGGAACAGTTCAGTAGTGTGGACTTTTGCCCGAGGCTGGGGATGCCCACGCCCAGTCGTTGTAATTCGAGGCTGGGGACGCCCAGTCGTTGTAATTCTCATTAGATGATAGAGCATCATATAAAGGGTCAAGGGCATGGTATGGGGCGCCAGGTACGGTATACACCCTTAGAATGCATTCTAGTGAATTGGAAGGTGTTTGGCTCGGATCCAATAACTAAGAATGAACTGAAAAAGTTCTGTACAGTAGACTGGCCTCAATATCAACCAGAGGACCAGAAAAAGTGGCCACCGGAAGGATCACTTAATTATAACACGATCCTCCAATTACTCCTGTTTTGTCAGCGAACGGGTAGCTTCTGAAGCTGTTTGTATGAAGAGCTCTTCTAAAAAATATCCCCCACCGTAGCTCCTGTTCTTCCCCCTGTCCCTAACAGGATAAGAAAACACTATCTGGTTCTGGTTCTGTTCTGTTTAACTAGTTACTGTTGTTTTTCTGCTCTGTTCATTTGGGCGTTAGGTGTGTGGGTGGAACTGAACCTCTTGTTCGTAATTCCTCAGGGTGAAAGCCATTGTGTGCGATGAAGCTCTGAGGTTGAATTGAAATCCTTCTGTCCCGTCCCCTGTAGCGGTCAGTATATAGAAGTGGGAAAGCCTGGCTTAGACTGTAATTCCCTCTGCTCTCTATGTAATTCTCTTTTCTGTTTAAGTGTCAGCAGACAGATGAATGGGTCTCTGGGTAAACTCTCTCAAGGGGTTTGGATTATATCTTAAGTAAATGGCCTTTGCCCAATGGGCCATGTGTTTTTGTCCAGGTGACAAACCTCACGAGAGAGGACTCGGGTAGTATTGTAAGTAAGAATGTTTAAGGGAAGAGTACAGGAGGGGTGGGGGCTAGTTAAAAAGCCCACCCTCCGAGCTAAACTGGTAGTGGAATAAGTTGGTGCCCATGGAAGGGACGGTTCAGCAAAAAAAAAGCAGGATCGGGCCCAGGTGGGCAGGCAACAGACAGAGAGATTGGAAAACAGATTGGAAATCTTTCAGGGTGTAGTGGAAGAAAGGAGTCAGTAAGTGTAAGCATGGCGATTTCAAATACCCAGGATCTACCTGAAATGGTAAGTTAAGTTAATAAAAGTGGCTGTTGGAAAACAAGCAAGTAATTTAAGGGAAAGTAAGAAGTTAACTCTGTAGTTGCTGAAGGGAACAGCAGTTGAACTTTGTAAAAATGCTAAAGAAGAAAGTTCTTGGTGTCTGTAAAATCTTTGTAAATAAATTCAGGCAAACAAATTATTGGATTGCAATCATTTGATTTGGCTATGAACAATTTAGTTAAATTAGCTGAAGGATGTATACAGTGTTATGTAATTGAAAGCCTGGGCTGCCTATAAAACAAATACAAGAAAATATGGGGTAACTCCTCTGTTTTGCCTGAAGTCAACAAGGGTATTTGTATATTTTAAGCAATAATTGTCTGCCCAGAAGGGGTAGACCTCTGTTTTTTTTGTCTTTCAGATAATCAGAAAAAACTGATGCCAGCTGAACACCATTCAACGTACCATGCATTTACTGGCACAATAGGAATTATGTTTTGTGTTCTATATTCTGTCTTGTGGTGTTTCTCTTGTGGACGGAATTGTTCTGTTTAATATTTTTATAGAATAGTCTAGTTTAAAATCAAACAAAAAGATTAAATTAAAGTGCAGATACTTGTATTTGTTCAACTTAAAATATAAAGTGTTTAAATAAATAAAAAAAATGTAATATACTAAAATCTAATGCATTTCCTTAAAAAAAAAAAACTTCATTGGCCAAATTGTTAATAAAAAGTTAAACCACTCCCCATATTGTACATGGGATCTTTCTGGCTACCTCAGATTTCTAGTCAGAGGGCTGGGGATGGTGGAAAGCTATTGGACTAGAGGTTAAATTAAATAAACTCCTCAAATTGGGTGTGCTTGTCCTGGCTTGTTGCCCCAAAGCTCTGTAATAAGGTTATTTTAGTGGAAGGGTATATGTGGCATTCATTAAATAATAAAACTGATATACTGTATAATGGCAATGCTTATGTGTTCATTGTTGGAAAAAAGGCGTATAAGAAAAGAGTGAAAGTTTCCTTTGTAGGTTAAAAGAAGCCAAGAAGGACGACAAAAAAAAATAAGTTAACAGAAAAAAAGAAAAAAATAATTAGCTAGCAAGCTCAAGCTAAAGATAAGACACTGGCCCAATTCAAGGACACTGCTCACAGTTAAGACTTGGCTGACAACCAAGAAAAGAGGGGGCTTGAATATGCCCAAGCAGCTATGAGATCTGCAAAACACTGCCAGGCGCTAATGAAATGTGTTAGGTTTCTTTTCTCACAGGTAAGCAAGCACTACTGAAAAACCCTAGCAGCCCTGCCCTCCTTGGAACCAGGAAATTGGATTGATGTAAAGGTCCACCAACAAAAGACTGCTTTGGCTCCATGCTAAAAAGGCCCTTATTAAGCCCTGCTGACTACCAACACCGCTGTGAAGTGCCAAAGGCTAACTGCTTGGACCCATAATTCTCACTGCAAAAAAAACCCTCCACCTTGGGAAAATTCTCCTATTGATGCTTAGCCTATTTCTCCTTCTAGCTCCACTGTGCCTTCTGGACAGCAGGAAAAAAGTACAAGGTAAAGTGCTAGTAACCTCTCCCTTGTGCACTGACAGACCTACTGTGCCTTTGAATTTTTCTAGAAAAATAAAAACCATTACAGGGTAATGTGCTGGTAACCTTTCCCCGGCAGGATGCTGAACCATGAGTGTTTTGAAAAACAAAACAAAACACTCACTGCACTAAAATTGCCAAAGTCCAGGAGTTCCTGACTAAAAAGGACATTAAGAACTGACCCTGGTAAAAAACAAAAAATTATACACTGGCGGAAGAACATTTGTGGAACCCATGCTTGGGAATGTGGTATTAATTGAAGTTTGGGGTTTATTCTACAGGTTGCGCCCTGTGTCCTGGAAAGTAACCAATAATGTAACTCCCTCCTATGCTCTTAATGTTAATGCCTTTTAAAAGTACCTGACAATAGTTAAATAACAGATGTAATATAGTACTACACCAAGAAAAGATGGTATTAAATATAACTAAGGCTGGAAAAGCAGCAAAGAATCCTGTGGCACCTTATAGACTAACAGACGTTTTGGAGCATGAGTTTTCGTGGGTGAATACCCACTTCCTCAGATGCACGAAAGCTCATGCTTCAAAACGTCTGTTAGTCTATAAGGTGCCACAGGATTCTTTGCTGCTTTTACAGATCCAGACTAACACGGCTACCCCTCTGATATAAGGCTGGAAAGGCATTGCAGTGGGATCTAGTATGTTTAGGAATTCGGAATTTCCTGAATGACCAGCTGATGGCCATTCAAAGTAATCTTAATTACCAGACTTGGCCCACTGCCCTTACAGATGCATCAGAAATCCCATCTAATCTATGATCATGGAAACATACGTGGATACTTCCTGGGAGGAAGTGTGGCTTCACAGGGCGGGGTGTGTGCCCTCATGGGGGATAAATGCTGTACTTATGTCCCAAAAAACACACAGGATATTAACAAGCACATCCTGTCAGCCAAACAGGCTTTTGAACAGTGGAAGGCCTAAAAAGGGTACCCATTATTTCTGATTCCCTCTGGGACTGGTTATCCAACCTGAGGGGACTAAGGGGAGGCATTGTTCGCCTCCTGCTCACTGGTGTGGTGTTGTGTATTGTTACTGTCCTTTTGTTTGCTTGCTGTAAAGCACTCCTACATAGAATTTATACCTCCTGTTCCCCAGAAAATCTCCTATACTCCCTCATTAATGACCTCAGCTCCCTAGAGCTTAATCGCTTTGTTGTCCTCAAAGTATAAAAAAACTCAGCCAAAAGTTTGTTGAGTGTTCTCAAAGGAGGGAGTTGTTGGTGTCACTAGGCATATCCCTAGGTAACTCGGGTGGGAGTAAGGCCACAAGTGTCGATGAAGCCCCCCTGTTCTAGGTCTCAGTGAACCAAAGCTCCTCCATGTTGAACTCTACTTAATCTAGAAAGCTAGCAGATGTGTGACAGTAAGTTATCAGTTGCAGCGCAGCTCAAACCAGTCTAAAGCAGTAGTGATAAGGCCTACAAGATAACTTGTAGAAGGGAATATTACTAACGAGCTTCTGCAGCCAAGAATGCGTAATGTAACTGCTACAGGGAAAGGAGGGGGGCGGAGGAAAAAAAAAACTTATAAAAAGGGAAAAGCCGCTTGTGTAGGTGTGCTGGATCTGAGGTGTGCCAAGTCTCCCAGCACCACTTTGAGATCTCAAATAAACTTTGCTTGCTTCTCCACCCTGCTGTGTTCATTGGCACTACGCACTCCGGGCCACAAACCGCTGATGCTTGCCCTCGGGCACTGTCTGTGCTGGCAACAACCCTAACCTTAAGTTCCTCAGAGACAGCAAGGCAAGCAGCTGGTCAAATAGCCATTCTCCACCAGGGGGAAGGTGTGAAGAAGACATTTACATTTCATCACAGGGATCAATTGAAGCTCGTATCTATGAAAGCCTGTCACCATGACTCGGCTGGGAACTGAAGTGGTTTCTAGTACAAAGGACTGAATTATAAAAAGAGGTGAGGAAAATGCATGAGACTCTCTCTCTCCCCCCTTTCCCTCTGCTCATGAGAGCTCCTGAAGAACTGAATGTAGGTGGCAGGGGCAGCTTAGGGGGAGTCCTGGCTGAAAGGAAAACCAGCCTGTCTCAACAGATGGTGAGTGAAACATTTGATTTAAACCTATTTCAGCTTGTTAAGTTAAACATTAGTTTGTGTTTTATATTGCATTTCTTTTGTAAACAATTCTGACTTTTATGCCTCATTACTTGCAGTCACTTCAAATCTTTTTTTTCAGTAGTTAATAATTTTCTTTCCTTTTTTAATCAAACCAGTGTGTTTGGATTAAAGTGTGCTGGAAACTGCATTTGGAATAAAAAGGCTGGTGCATGGCATTTTCCACTGATGAAACAACAGATTTCATAGGAGCTCCCATTCTTCAGGAGTGTGCTGGACAGGGCAAGATGCACATTTCTGGGGGAAATCTGGGAGCAGAGAGTTTTCTGGGGTTTTCCTGTGAGGTACTGTAATTTGGGAGTCATTGACTAGCAGCACTTAAAACTGTGTAGCTGGGAGTGAGTTACATGCTGGAGACTGCGTGTGAACTGCCCAGGAGTGGCTGCTCTCACAGTAGAGCAGTGGAAAAGGCACCCCAGCTTGGGGAACTGAGGGGACAGAGCTGTTCAACAGTCCAGATTGTACTGTGCTTAATGTCACAGACGCTCAATTTCAAAGAGTCTCCTAAAACACACAGATAGTAAATCCACGTCCCAGAAATCAAAGTCTCCAGAGAAAGGGCAAGTCTCCCTGGCACTGCTGCTTGCTGACAGATGGGTCCAGAAACAACGGGAGAGTCCTGGGGAAGCTGGGAACACTAACCATGGGCAGGTGGGGTTCAGTGGAGAAAGGGAACAGGAAGGGCAGGGATATTACTGAATGCAGGATCTCAGCAGTGCTAGATGTCAGGATAGCACATAGTGCACCCTATTGGAAAACATAATCCCAAATATACGTACAAAATGATGGGGTCTAAATTAGTTATTTCCATTGATTTATATAAGGGCAATAAAATATTCTCTTTATTACTGTCTATCCCTTTTAAAATAATTTCTAACATTCAGTTTGCTTTTTTGACTTCCGCTGCACACTGCTGGATGTCTTCAGAGAACTATAGACCATGACAAAAAGATCTTTTTCCTAATTAGCCTAATTTTGCCCCCATCATATTGTATGTATAGTTGGTGTTATTTTTTCCAATGTGCATTACTTGACATTTATTCACATTAAATTTCACTTGCCATTTTGTTACCCATTCCCTTAGTTTTACTCTTTGAAGTTCTTCACAGTCTGCTTTGGTCTTAACTATCTTGAGCAGTTTAGTATCATCCGCAAACTTTGCAACCTCACTGTTTACCCCTTTCTCCAGATCATTTATGAATACGTTGAATAGGATTGGTCTGAGGACTGACCCTTGGGGAACACCACTAGTTACTCTTCTCCAATCTGAAAGTTTACCATTTATTCCTACGCTTTCTTCCCTATCTTTTAACCAGTTCTCAATCCATGAAAAGATCTTCCCTCTTATCCCATGATAAATAATGTAAGAGCCTTCGGTGAGAGACCTTGACAAAGGCTTTCTGGAAATCTAAGTACACCATGTCCACTGGATTCCCTTGTCCACATGTTTGTTGACCCCTTCAAAGAACTCTAATAGATTAGTAAAACATGATTTTCCTTTACAGAAAGGATGTTGACTCTTTGGGGAGGGACAGCTCTGTGGTTTGAGCATTAGCCTGCTAAACCCAGGCTTGCGAGTTCAATCCTCGAGGGGGCCACTTAGGGATCTGGGGCAAAAATTGGTCCTGCTAGTGAAAGCAGGGGGCTGGACTCAATGACCTTTCAAGGTCCCTTCCATTTCTAGGAGATTGGTATCTCTCTCATTTTCATTTCTTTTTTCTTTTTCTTTTCTTTGCCCAAAATTTTTTGTTCTTCTATGTTGCTGGCAATTTTATTCTTTACTATTGTTTCAACTAATTTGCCTGGTACGGACTTACCGGTCCGTAATTGCCAGGATCGCCTCTAGAGCCCTTTTTAAATATTGGTGTTACATCAGCAATCTTCCAGTCATTGGGTGCAGAAGCTGATTTAAAGGACAGGTTACAAACCATAGCTAATAATTCCCCAATTTCACATTTGAGTTCCTTCAGAACTCTTGGGTAAATACCACCTGGTTCTGGTGACTTGTTTCAGTTACGTTTATCAATTAGTTCCAAAACCTCCTCTAGTGACACTTCAATCTGTGGCAGTTCCTCAGATTTGTCACCCACAAAAGGTTTGGGAATCTCACCAACATCCTCAGCCGTGAAGACTGAAGCCAAGAATGCATTTAGTTTCTCCGCAATGACTTTATTGTCTTTAAGGGCTCCTTTTGTATCTCAGTCATCCAGGGGCCCCACTGGTTGTTTAGCAGGCTTCCTGCTTTTGATGTACTTAAACATTTTGTTATTAGCTTCTGAGTTTTTGGCTAGCTGTTCTTCACACTCCTCTTTGGCTTTTCTTATTACATTTTTACACTTAATGTGGTAGTGCTTATGCTCTCTTCTATATCCCTCACCAGGATTTGACTTCCACTTTTTAAGAGGCCTTATCTCTCACTGCTTGTTTTACATGGTCATTAAAGCACAGTGACTCTTTTTTAGTTCTTTTGCTGTGTTTTTTAATTTGGGGGATACATTTAAGTTGGGCCTCTAATACTGTGTTTTTGAAAAGTGTCCATGCAGCTTGCAGGGATTTCACTTTAGTCACTGTACCTTTTAATTTCTGTTTAACTAACCCCCTCGTTTTTGCATAGTTCCCCTTTCTGAAATTAAATGCCACAGTGTTGAGCTGTTCTTCTCACCACAGGAATGTTAAGTGTTGTAATATTATGATCACTATTTCCAAGCGGTCCTGTTATAGCTACCTCGTGGACTAGATCCTTCGCTCCACTCAGGATTAAATTGAGAGTTGCTTCTCCCCTTGTGGGTTCTTGTACCACCTGCTCCATGAAGCAGTCATTTAAAGTATCCAGAAATTTTGTCTCTGCATTTTGTCCTGAGGTGACATGTACCTAGTCAATCTGGGGATAATTGAAATCTCCCATTATTATGGAGTTCTTTATTTTGATAGCCCCTCTAATCTCCCTTCGCATTTCATCCTCACTATCACTGTCTTTGATAGGTGCTTGATAACAGAGCCCTATTGTTATATTCTTATTAGAGCATGGAATTACAATGCAGAGAGATTCTATGGAAAATGTGGTTTCATTTAAGATTTTTACTTCATTTGAGTCTACATTTTCTTTAACATACAGTGCCACTCCCTTCCCCACCCCCCGAGTATGACCTGCTGTGTCCTTCTGATATATTTTGTACCCTGGAACGATTGTGTCCCATTGATTGTCCTCACTCCACCAGGTTTCTGTGACGCCTATTATGTCAATATCCTCCTTTAACATGAGGCTCTCTAATTCACCCATCTTATTATTTAGACTTATAGTATTTGTGTACAAGCACTTTAAAAACTTGTCACTCTTTATCTGTTTGCCCTTTTCTGATGTGTCTGATTCTTTTGTGTGTAAATGCTTCCCGTCTGATCTGGCCCCTACTTTATCCTCTTCCAGCCTCTCTTCTTGACTAACCTAGAAAAATCTCTGTCACTAGATTCTTCTCTAAGACAAGTCTCTGTCCCATCCACGAGCTCCTCTGCAGCCATTGGCTTTCCCCCATCTCTTAGTTTAAAAACTGCTCTGCAACCTTTTTAATGTTACGTGCCAGCAGTCTGGTTCCACTTTGGTTTAGGTGGAGCCCATCCTTCCTGTATAGGCTCCCCCACCCCCCAAATTTCCCCACTTCCTAATAAATCTAAACCCCTCCTCTCTACACCATCATCTCATCCATGCATTGAGACTCTGAAGCTCTGCCTGCATACCTGGCCCTGTGCGTGGAACTGGAAGCATTTCTGAGAATGCCACTATAGAGGTCCTGGATTTCAGTCTCTTTCCTAGCAGACTAAATTTGACCTCCAGGACGTTTCACCTACTGTTCCTTATGTCATTGGTGCCTACATGTACCACGACAACCGGCTCCTCCCCAGCACTACACATAAATCTATCTAGATGCCTTGAGAAATCAGCAATCTTTGCACCAGGCAGGCAAGTCACCACACAGTTCTCCCGGTCATCACAAACCCAACTATACTTGTTTCTAATGATCAAATCTCCCATTACTAACAGCTGCCTTTTCTTAATAACTGGAGTTCCCTCCCCAGAGAGGTAACCTCAGTGCAAGAGGTGACCCCAACACCATCTGGAAGGAGGGTCCCAATTATGGGAAGCTTTCCCTCTGCTCCCATTCACTGCTCTCCTGCCCTGGGCCTTTCATCCTCCTCAACAGCGCAGTGGCTGTCTGGCCGGAGGTGGGAGAAATCTACAGTGTTCCAGAAAGCCTCATCGACATACTTCTCTGCCTCCCTTAGAATCTCCAGTTCCACCACCCTGGCCTCCAAAGCCTCCACGTGCTGTCTGAGGGCCAGGAGCTCCTTGCACCGAATGCACACATACGCCACCCGCCCACAGGGCAGGTAATCATACATGCTACATTGAGTGCAATAAACAGGATAGCCCCCACTCTGCTGCTGGGCTTCTGCCTGCATCATCTCCTACAGCTACCTAGGTTAACAACAGGGTTTTTGTTTCAACCACAAAGTTTGTATTATAGCTTAAATGTTTTAAAGAATGGTAAGAGAACCTCGCCTCCTTCCCACTCCCCTTCCAAACTCCCTCATGAAACTACCTGTTAGCAGCCCTGTTTGAAAAGCTCCCTGGTCGTTTGCTCACTGCTTTATAAAGCACTTCCCTATCACATACTCCCCCATCCCCAGCCCCCCCTGAGAGCCACTCAGGGTACGGGGCTGGGAGCACCCCCATGACCCAGCCCACCATCCAAGCCCCCAGCCCTGACTCCTGCACCCCCTCCCGTATATGCAGCCCTCACACCGCATGCTATGATTCCTGCACAGCCCCCCCTTATCCTCACTTCCACCCTGAGCACCAAATATGGGAGCTCCTGCACACATGCCCCCACACTGCCATCTGAATCCCTCGCACCAAATGGGAGCTGCCCCAGGTAAGCACTCCACACCCCAACCTCCTACCCCAACCCTGAGCCTCTTGCATCCCAGCACCTGCACCCGAATCTCCAGCCTGCTCCTGCAGCCTAACTCCCTCCCAGACCCTGCACCCCCAGCCCTGACTCCTGCACCCTGAACACCCTGCCCTCACTGACTCCTGCACCCCCACTCACATCACCAGCCCTTACTCCTTCACCCTTCACAAACACACCCCAGTTCCCTGCCTTCCCTGATTACTGCAACCACCCATACCCCCTGCACCCAGACACACCCCCAGCCCTGACTCCTGCACCTCTTCCACACAGCCTCCTGCCCATCCTGACTCCTGCCCCTCCACATCCCCACCTGCATTGCTCACATGAAACACGTGCTGTCCCAGGTAAGCGCTCCACAGCCCAACCACCTGCCCCAGCCCTGAGCCCCCTCCCACACCTTAACTCCTGGCCAGACCCTGCACGCCAATGTTTTTAATATTTTTTTTTTATAAAGGGCTCTTATCCAAAGCGTTTTACAATAATTAGCTAACGGTACAAACAGTATTTGGAAAGATCATTAGGTGGTGCACTGAGACTCTCAGTGATTTTCAAGCGGTCTGTGGAAAACTCAGACAACAAAAACAATCAAGGTACCTCACTTTAGCCTCATTTACTTCCTATTACTTATAGGAGGAGGAGGAGGAGGAAGGAAAAGAAGAATGAAAAATGGGGGTGGGAGGGAAATGAGAGAATGTTCCTTTTCTTGCCTGGGTCCCAAATAGGGACCCCAAAAATGGAGCTGAGCACAGGGCCCCACTAACACTAAATCCGCCACTGAGCTTCCTTTTCTGGATACCCCCAGCCAGCGTTCAAGGACGCAGAGTGATAAGTAAAATGGATCAGCAGCTCTGACTCCAGCAGCCTGCTCGTTACATCCCAAGCATTATTGTGGTCTGGGTGGAGAAGGCTCCGGGTTTGAGAGGTCAGGGGTAGGAAGCTTCTGCTGATTATGCTGCACCTAATCCTCAGTTTTACTTGAGCAAACAGGAGATATTTGACACTGTGCAATACGGCTCCTGTGCTCTGTTCCCAAAGTGTTCTGCAGCAGGGGAGGGTTTCTGACAGCGTGTGTGTCACTGGCATATTGGGGTGATGCTGAAACAGGGCAGAGTAGAGATGGCATTGTGGGGCTGCCATGAACCATATCTCTTCTTTTCCCATTCCAAGAACAGAGGGGACAGGAGTCCTTACCCAGAGAGGTCACATTCTCATAGTTCTCCTGCATGACATCCCAGTAGAGGGCTTTCTGAGCAGGGTCCAGTAGAGTCCCCTCTTCCCTGGTGAAATACACAGCCACCTCCTCAAAGGTCACCGGCCCCTGAAAGAGCGAGAGTCCAACACTCAGTACCTGCTGCCACACTCACAGATCCCTATACATAGGGAACAGGAGCCAAACAGAAACTCTGGGTGGATTGCAGTCAGAGTCCCACCCCCACCCTGCTCAGCGCATCCAGGAAACACCAGGGGGAGGGGACGAAGAGAGAGCCCCTCCTCTCTCCCAGCAGAGCCATCACACACCTACTAACCACCGACTGATTCAGGAGATGGAGCCCTAGCAGGGTCCAGGGACAGCTCCCTGGTAGGAAGCCCAACAACCCCCTCATTCTGAAGAGCTGGATGTGAAGGGAGGGGAATCTCCCTTAAGCCTCACTGGTGGGTGCCTCCTTCATATCTCACAGCAGCTGCTGGTTAGGCAGGTCGGGTTCCAGTACTACGAGTCTGGTCAGTTGAAGTGCCTTTATTAGTCTTTGTTAATATGGGGAATTTGCCAATGCAATATCACTGTCTTCCTTTTAAACAAACAAAAAGGCAATGGCTGTTGAAAATAGCAGTTCCAGTCCTAATAAGCCAGGGATCGGCAACCTTTCAGAAGTGCTGTGCCGAGTCTTCATTTATTCACTCTAATTTAAGGTTTCACGTGCTGGTCATATATTTTAATGTTTTTTAGAAGGTCTCTCTCTACAAGTCTATATATTATATAACTAAACTACTGTTGTATTGTAAAATAAACAAGGTTTTCAAAATGTTTAAGAAGTTTCGTTGAAAATTAAATTAAAATGTTGATCTTATGCCACCGGTCCGCTCAGCCTACTGCTGGTTTGGGGTTCTGTTCACCTCGGCCAGCAGTGGGCTGAATGGGGCCTGCGACCGGGACCCCAGACCAGCAGCGGGCTGAGTGGGGCCGGCAGCTGGGACCCCAGACCGGCAGCGGGCTGAGTGGCTCAGCCCACAGCTGCTCAGGGGTTCCATTCTCCAGCTCCTGCCAGCTAGGATCCCAGCTGCCGGACCCGCTCAGCCCAGTGCCCATCTGGGGTCCCAGCTCTGCCCACATACAGTGGGGACCTACCTTCTCCCTGGTTCTGGCTCATTCGCTTCCTCCCTCTGCACTGAGCTGAGAGTGGGAGTGGACCGAGCACAAGGCTGGGAGTGAAGGGTCTGGCCAGGAGCTAGAATGAAAGAGGGTTGCTCAGGGTTGGGGCAGGATGTTTGGGTGTGGGGGGTAGAAGGTTTGAGTGTGGAGCACTCACCTGGGAAGCTCCCATGTGGTGTGAGGGGTGCAGGTGGGAATGTGAGTGGTGGTGCAGGGGCTCCCGTTTGGTGCTCAGGTTGGGGGTGAGGATGTGAAGGGTGCATGGGATGTGGGGGGGCGCAAGAGTCAGGGTAGAGGGCTGAGGGCATGAGGGGGGTGCAGATGTCAGGTTAGGAGGGTTGGGTATGTGTGGGGGTGCCAGTCAGGGCTGGGGTCATGGGGGGGATGAAAGAGCCAGAGGGCTGGGTGGTACAGGGCTCAGGGCAAGCACCTGTGGGTGTGGGGAGGGGATCAGGGCTCAGGGCAGAGGGCTGAGTGTGTGGGGAGGGGGTCAGGGCTCAGGGCAGAGGGCTGAGTGACTGGCCCCCCAAGAGCCCCCAACTTCCCCACTCCTTGTCCTGACTACCTCGTCCTGGGACCCTGCCCCTTATCCCCTGACTGCCCCCCTAGGATCCTACCCCTACCTGTCCCCTGACTGTCCCAAACCTTATCCACACCCAGATAGACCCCCTGGACTCCCATGTCTAACTGCTCCCTGCCCCAACAGGACCCCCAGAACTCTGGACCCATACAACCCCCTCCCCAATTCCCCCCAACTCATCTCCACACCCTTGCCTCCTGACAGGACCCCCCAGAACTCTCTACTCATCCAACACCCCACAGCTCCTTATCTCCTGACCACCCCCTCCAGAGAACCCCCCACCCTAACCGCTCCCCCGGACCCTCCTTGCTCCCTGTCCCCTGACTGCCCTGACCCCTATCCACCCCCCAAACAGACCCCAGGACTCCCATACCCCATTTAACCCCCCTGCTCCCTGACTGCTCCCTCCAGAGACCCCCACCCACCCTTCTCCCTGTCCCTTGACTGCCCCCACCCCTTACCTAACCTCTCCCGCTGGCCCCGGACCTGGCCCCCTTGCCATGAGGCTCCCCGCTCATCCGAAGCCCTGCCCCCGCCGCCCCTGTGCATGAAGCCCAGCCCTGCCCCTCAGAGCGCTGCATGCGTGGCAGCAGGGCTCCAGATGAGCTGGGAGTGTCCTTCCCTCCCCACGGAGCCAAATGTTGTCCCACGGGAGCGCCTAGCCCCAACCCCCAGAGCACTGCGCACATGGCAACAACAATCTAGGGGAAGGCGGGGGAGGTGGCAGCAGCTTGCTGTGCTCAGGCCGGCACTCCAGCCTGGGACTGCGGACCCCGCAGCTTGCCGCCTCAGCAGGATTTTTAATGGCAAGCGGAGTCCCAGCAAGCAGCCGTGTGCCATTAAAAATTGGTTTGTGTGCCATCTTTGGCACGCATGCCATAGGTTGCCGACCCCTGTAGTATCACCTCCCAACCCCCAACCTTCCTTTTTGGCTCACAGCTGTTTTGGTGGGACGGCGGTGGGGAAGGAGGGTTTGTTTCCACAGCGCTGGGCGGCCTTGGGGCTGGGTGTTTCTATAGGGCTGTGGGGTTTCGGCTCTCAGTTATTTTCTTTGGAGTAATGTGGCCCTCGCTGCCTTACTAGTTGTGCAGGCCTGGTGTACAGTGTCTTCCTTCTGTGGATTCTCTGATGCCTGATAAGGTGTGAGTTCCGATTGAAGCTTTTCCCACACTCAGAGCATGTGTAGGGAGTCTCTCCTGTGTGGATTCTCTGATGTCCAATAAGGTGTGAGTTCCGACTGAAGCTTTTCCCGCACTCTGAGCATGTGTAGGGCCTCTCCCCTGTGTGGATTCTCTGATGTCCAATAAGGTGTGAGTGCCAACGAAAGCTTTTTCCACACTCAGAGCATGTGTAGGGCAACTTGCCTGTGTGGATTCTCTGATGTTTCATAAGGTTTGAGCTCTGATTGAAGCTTTTCCCACACACAGTGCATGTGTAAGGCGTCTCTCCTGTGTGGATTCTCCGATGTCTGATAAGGGCAGAGCTCTGACTGAAGCTTTTCGCGCACTCTGAGCATGTGTAGGGTGCTTCTCCTGTGTGGATTTGCTGATGTGAAATGAGGGTTGAACTATTAGTGAAGCATTCCCCACACTCAGAGTATCCATAAGGTCTCTCACCAGTGTGGATTCTATGATGTCTCATAACGTGTGAGCTCCAATTGAAGCGTTTCCCACACTCATGGTATGTGTAACGTGTGTCTTCCAAGTTGATTCTCTCACTTGAAATAAGGTCTGAGAAGCTACTGAGGTTTCCCTCTGGCCTCTGCTCAGTCTCACAGGCTTTTGCTTTTTCTGGGCGTGCACAAATCCCGGAAACATTCCCTTTGGATCTTCCTAATAACGTCCCATGTGCTTCTACTTGCTCAGCATCTTCCTGCTGGGGTTTCTCCTCCTCGTTACCACTCACCATCCCAACACCTGATGGGAGACAGAGAGAATCCAGACATAGATCACTCCTTGTGCCTGAGAGAAAGGAAATCTCAGAGAGAGGAATGGAAAAAGGTATGAACAATCCAAAATATGTGTGAGAGAGATCAAACCTATCAGGAGTTGATTTTCCCCAAGCCCCTCCCCAGAGGAGAGAGGAAGGGATCGGTTTGGGTCTGCATCTCACCAGAACTCAAAGGGGAAAGCGGGATTGGGGAGGGACCTGCTGCTAGTTGTTAGTCAGGATATGTGGGAAGCCATGAGTGACATCTACCTAATGATTCCACATCTGCAGGAAACAATCTTGAACTTGGGAAAGCTCATAAAGTCTTTGTAGGGCATCCCAAATATTTCCTGTATTCACAGACAGTTCTTGAGTTGGTTTAACCACTTCCTCACCTGTGTAGGCAGCTCTCAGGAGCACTTCTTTCTCAGAGACTTGGAGATCTGAAACCCACGACTCTTCCCCTCATTCCAGCTGCAAAATGACATTAGGTTTGGAAACTGGAAACTCTATTCAGGGCAAAGAAAAGAAGGGAGGTCAGTGGAATTGGTGGGATACTTGTTATAAAAAATATTCCATCCTTTTAAGCCCAGCTCATTTTGAAGCAGTAACATCCCAAGGCCAGCTTCCTTGGCTCAAAGTGCCAGGAGAGTTGTTATTATTCTAAAATCATCTTCATTATCTTAAGTATCAGAGGGGTTTCCCGTGTTAGTCTGGATCTGTAAAAGCAGCAAAGAATCCTGTGGCACCTTATAGACTAACAGACGTTTTGGAGGATGAGCTTTCGTGGGTGAATACCCACCTCTTCATGCTGACATGCATCTGAAGAAGTGGGTATTCACCCACGAAAGCTCATCCTCCAAAACGTCTGTTAGTCTATAAGGTGCCATAGGATTCTTTGCTGCTTCATTATCTTAGTGCCTAGGGACCAACTAACAGTGGGTCCCCACTGTGCTAGGCAAAATAGAGAAAAGTAGATGGCCCACGCCCTGAAGAATTTACAATCTAAATAGACAAGACAGACACAGAATGGAGGAAGGGGTAGAACCCACTGTTAGAATGGAGATATTCAGGCCTGTCTGTAAAGCCTAGACTTTAAGAACTTACAAGTATTTTTATCACTTAGCTAGTTACAGGAGTATGAAAAGAAAGAATCAAAATCTCAGTCCGCCTGGGTGTGGGCCTTCTCTCACTGGACTAGTCTGAGGAATTGATCTTAGCTAAGGCAGTGGTCCCCAAGCTTTTTTGTCTGGCGGGCACCGGACGATGAACCACCAAGGATCGTGGCCGGTGGATAAACATCCGCCGACATGCCACCGAGAAGCGGCAATATCAAGAGGCATCGCCGTCGAAATGCTACTGATTTTCGGCTTCATTTCGGCAGCAACGCCTCTTGATGATGATGCTTCTCAGTGGCATTTCGGCAGATGCTTGCCCGCCGGCCACTATGTGGGTGAACTTAGATGCCTCACAAACACCATGTTAGAGACTCCTGGGCTAAGGCCTTTGGCTAAGCAGCAGGGGCAGCCATAAGCTGGGAAGCGAAGGGTCACATCCTCATTTCCCAAACCAGTCACATTGGAATAAGGTGCTATTGGGCTCTTAGGAATACGATCCTGTCCAGATACTGCCCATCACCAACAGATAAAGAAACAGATCTTAAGATGGATAAAGGAAACTTAGTTTGACAGCATCCGGTCTGGCAAGAAATCACTTATCAATGGCTCCGGCTGTGAAACCCTCATTTCTGTATTGTTCTACCTTTATGACCCTCACTTTTCTGTGGTTTATCTGTCTAGTTCTCTAATTGTTTTTCTCTTCTGTACAATTAATTGTGCTAGGTGTAGCTGAGAATATTACTACATAAACTGGGGTCAAACTGAAGGGGTAAGGGAAATTGGAATCATGTTTGTTAAGTGGGGGGAACGGGAACAGGGACACAGGCAAGGTTCTGCGGGGTCAGAGCTGGGAAGGTGCACATGGGGTAAATGCTCTTTGGCGTCACAGATGGGCAGGGAGACACAGGGTAAATGGTCTGTGGCGTCAGAGCTGGGAAGGGGAATGTGACGGGTTGGGTCACAGAAACCCCTTGGGACTGCCACTTGATGTGCTGAGACTACCTCTGAGCCCATTTTCCCTGTCAGCTTGGGACTTCAGTATGGTCTTGTTGAGCCAGACACGCCAGCCTGCTGCAACACAGACACAGATCTGAACCATGTCCCCCAAAAGCTGCAGACTTAACTGAAAACAGTTTAAGAAGTGCTCCTCTCTCCAGCAGGTACCCGGTTCCCAATGGGATCCAAACCCCAAACAAATCACTTTTACTCTGTATAAAGCTTATACAGGGTAAATTCATAAAGTATCCACCTTCTCTAACACTGACAGAGAGATATGCACAGCTGTCTGCTCCCCCAGCTACCAATTACTTGCTCTGGGTTAATTAATAAGCAAAAGCGATTTTATTAAATATAAAAAGCAGAATTCAAGTGGTTCAAGTAATAACAGACATAACAAAGTAAATTACCAAGGGAAATAAAACAAAAACACGCAAATCTAAACCTAATACAGTAGCAACTGAATACAGATGATAATCTCACCCTCAGAGATGTTCCAATAAGCTTCTTTCACAGACTAGACTCCTTTCTAGTCTGGGACCAATCCTTTCCCCCGGTACAGTCCTTCTTCTAGGACGGTACAGTTGGTAGCTAGGGGATTTCTCCTGACTGCAGCCCCCTTTGTTCTCTTCCACCCCTTTATACACCTTTGGCATAAGGAGTGAATCTTTTTTCTCTTTGGTCCCTGCCTCCTTCTAAATGGAAAAGCACGAGGTTTAAGATGGATTCCAGTACCAGGCGACATGGTCACATGTCCTGTGAGGCCCCTTCTTCCCGGTCTGACTCACAGGCAGGCTTGCAAGTAAACAGAGCAATTGTCCTAGTTGATGGGAGCCATCAAGATCCTAAACTTACATTAATGGCCCACACTTTGCATAACTACAATAGGAGGTCAGACTTATATTTTATAGTCCTACTTTCAGCTACACGAATGATACATTCATACAGCTAGGATGAACACACTCAGTAAATTATAAGCTTTGTAATGATACCTTACAAGAGACCTTTTGCATGATACACATTCCAGTTATATTATATTCACACTTATTAGCATATTTTCAAAAAATCATACGGAGCGCAACATCACAGGCGACACGGGGTAAACACTCTGCGGTGTCACAGCAGGGAATGGAACACTATGGAACTGTCTCTATTGACAAATAGAGATAAGCCCAACTGGTGTGAAGGGCTTTGGAATATGCTTGCTTGGAAACTAACCCTAATAAACATCACATTCTCTGAATTTCAGACTTCTGGTCATTTGCTGCTTGCTGTCTGCGTGACAAGAACCAGGGAAGTGGGAGGGTGAAGGGAAAACACTAACAAAACTGACACGACCTGATAACCAAGAGGTAACCCATAGAGGAAGGTTTTAATACACTTTGGAACAGATCAAGGATTCCCACGAGGACTGATGAGGGGGCCATGGAAAACACACATTTAGATCCTTTTCCTGTTTTATATCTTATCCCCATAAGGCTTAACCTCTGGCACTGTCATGGATCCATAGGATCTGTGCAATGCCCTGGCTTTTAAACAGTCCTTGGGAGGTGCCCCTTGTGTGCGCCAGACTCCCAAGAGGTCCCACTCTTCCACAAGGACAGGCCATGTAGCTTCAACACCTGAGACTGAGCCTCTGGCTTCAACACTCCCATTTCAACCTGCGAGCTCTCCCAGCAGGTCCAGCTGAACTACACTCCTGTTCAGAGACTGTTCCTCAGTCATGCTTCAATGCACCTCAGAAAGTTCTTGCTGTGACACTGGGCAGACTTTTAAAACATAGCAGGGTTTATTAGTCAACCGACACACAGCACTGGAAAGTCTTTTCATTAGCACAGAGAAGCAAAGACGACAATATAGTCCATACTGACCAAAGCCCTTGAGCTAAGCTGCTGTAGAAAACTGTTTTGTTTCCTCTCAATTTGCCTGTCCATTTGTCTTCGCTCCGGTAGAGCTCCCTGCATCTGCAAGCCCAGTTCCTCCTCTTCCCAAGAGCATAACAAGTCCATGGATGCTTCACTCAGCTAAGTGGAGTTCCTCCCATGGACAAGTGACAATTATTTCCTTGTCTCTGTTGGGTATTCCACTGACGTAAGTAGGTCCCAGACAGTCCTTAATGACCCAGTCATATCACCCCATGACAACTATGTGACAACACATCTCACGTCTCCTGCTCTTTACAATCATAGCAATACCAACCACAGCAGGAAACTGAGGTGTGTATAGGCATCATAAAAGTATCACCAAAAGTCCCACCTCTATCTCACACACACTGCTCACAGCCCCTGGAGAGAAAGCTAAGCACAGGAACTGGACGTTAGTCCAGCAAACACAGTGGAGGACAAGCTGCAATCCTCACACACTGGTCAAAAAGGAGAGGCATGTGGGTCCCTGCCCATAGAGAGGGGCTGGCTAGAGGCCTGATACCTGAGGGGCCATTCCTTGAGCAGACCATGGAGGCAGGTCAAAGGCTTAGCTACCCCTGAATTGTGACATTGTAAAAGCACATTTTTGGGAATTAGGAAATCTAGTGACTTAGTTGTAATGGGAGGGAGAATTAAACTCCCCCAGTGTGTGGAGAAGGCTGGGGAATTAAATACTAAAACTCAGGAGCAACAGCCTCTAATTCTTCCAGAAAAGGTGACTGTAAGAAACAAGAACTGGGCCACGCAACATCAGGAGGGACAGGCTCAGAGATCCAAAGAGCCTGGAGGGAAGACAGCTTGTGGCTGCTGCAGATGGGGAGAGGAGGACACAGGACTCTCTCCAAACTCTCACTCCTGTTGACCCTGACCTGATTTTATCATCTATGATGTACTCCCATGTCATTTGGGTAATTTTATGCTCGCTAGAGGTAAACATTATCAGAGTATTGCTTATTAGCTTGGATCATGCGTGGAGGGGCAAGGAGGTGAACATAGATAAATGGGTTATTAAGCTTGCTAAAGTTAAGGGCCTTATATTAGGTGGAGGCTTTGTGGGAGAAGTTATGCTTAAGTCTGGGATTTACCTGAACAGGCCTAAGGAGAGAATCCCAGGTCAGATATTTTGCACCTTTATTTTGACAGACTAAGGAGTAACTACAAACAGGTGCAATATGCCACAGGATTCTGAAAGAAGGAAGTTTGGGGCAGACTTTAGCAATTAGGTTGATATGCGGTATCTCAGCAGTTGGACGCATTTATATATTGGAATTATTAATAACTAAGTGATGTAAATCACGAGTATTAAAGCTTGATGCTAAATGATGGACTCCCCAAAGGCCACATATGGGTTGGGGCAGCTATTGACATTCCTGTAATCAGAGTAAAGGAGCAGATATGGTATATAGCCAACCTATTGCCATAAGGAAGTGGATAAATTACCTCTCCTAGTGACCATTTTTTTCATTTTGTCGGGCCCTGAGATTGTGTAAACTGAAGCAGGGCCTCCCTTCTGATGGCCTCCCTTGCCCCTCGATCTTTGTTTCCAGTGGTGTCCATGACTCGAAAGCATGCACAGTGCAACACCCTCTTTACTATTCTGATCTTAGTCTAATTGTTACGTGTATTGATCCGTGCCTATGATTTCAATTATAACTGTCTGTATGAAATCAAGTTTCTGTCTGTTTCACCAAATTCCATCTTCTCAGTTAAGTTTGAGGAGCCATGTACAAGGGCAAGTTGTACCCCAACATGTAATCTTATAGGTGTAAAAATTATACAGGCTACACTACCACCCTGTGATATCATCAACATTTGCGCCTTGGTAGTGGCAGTGCTATGGGAGGGAGGAATGCAACAAGGACTCAGGATCAGTGGCCGGGGTCGCTGTGCATAGAGATGGGGAGGTTATATGGGGAGGGAGGTAATGAGTGGGAGAGGGTGGCG
Source organism: Gopherus evgoodei (assembly GCF_007399415.2). NCBI lineage: Eukaryota > Metazoa > Chordata > Testudines > Testudinidae > Gopherus > Gopherus evgoodei. The sequence goes on from NW_022060102.1 coordinate 218,097, forward strand.
AAGAGTTCAAATAGAATTTGGGGAAGGAAACATATAATGAAGTGAAACTGAACAGAAAGAAAACTGGAGTGCAGGCTCTCAAGCAACAAAGTTTGAGTAGGGATTTGGGGTTAAAGGCCTGGGATCTCTCACAGCTCTAGATCCCCAAACCTCTCCTCCCTCCCACTGACCCACCCAGCCCACTTCCTGGGTGCCCTTCCTCCACACACCCCTCCTCTTCGTCTCATCACTCTCAGCCGGCACCACCTCCCGCCACCTTGGGAGCTTCTTGTGTTCCCTCCTCGTCTCTTAGTACCTCCTTCTTAGCTCTAACCCTGCACACACCCTCCCCATGTCCTGACACCCCAGAATTAGCTACTCTCCCCTTCCTCTCCTCCTCTCACATGGCTCTGGTCTCCTTTCACCATTGGGCTCTAGAATGGCAACATTATACTCACTTCTATCAAAAGAGGAACTCATCTGACTGTCACACAAGCCACGTGTCAGTCACACACCTATTTATTCAGTTTAGAATTCTACAGGCAGCATATTTTCCTCTTAAAAAGATTTAATTTTTAATAATTTTTGAAACATTTTTATTTACTTTTTATTTATTTATAATTTTATTAATTTAAAAAAACAGTTATTAGTGTAGTTATTAATGTAGCCAATAAGGATATATTAAACTCAATTTCAAAATGACTGATGACAAATATCTAAAAATTATTCTAGTGGGTGGGAGATAAGGCAAAAAAAGGCGGGCAAGGAAACTTGTCAAAACTTGGATGATGAATAAAGGTATAAAGTTATTACTACTCAGGTTTTTCAGAGACCCCACAGCTTCTAATAACCCAGGGGACAGGACTCCTTACCCAGCGAGGTCACTGTCTCATAGTCGTCCTGCATGACATCCCTGTAGAGGGCACTCTGAGTGGGGTCCAGCAGAGCCCTCTCTTCTCTGCAGGAATACACAGCCACCTCCTCGAAGGTCACCGGCCCCTGAAAGACCAAGAGTCCAACACTCAGGACCTGCTGCCCTACACTCATGGGGGAGAGGAGCCAATCAAATGGACGCTCTGGGTGGCTCACAGTCAGGAGTCCCACCCACACCTCGCTCAGAGAAGCCAGGAAACGCCAGGGTGAGGGGACGAAGCGAGAGCCCCTTGTCTCTTCCAGCAGATCCATCACCCCACTAACCACAGACGGATACAGGAGATGGAGGCCCTAGCAGGGTGCAGGGAGAGCTCGCTGGCAGGGAGCCCAACACTGTTCTCATTGTGAAGAGCTGGACAGGATCAGATTTAGTGGGGAGCAGACTACATGACGGTCCAGGGGGGCCTTGCTGAGGGGGTTTCTCCAGCAGGGGTGTCCTGTCTCTCCTCTCCCCACTTCTCTTCAGCTGTCTGCCCTACAACTGTTCCTGAAGCCCTGCCCCCTCCCCACACTTGGAGTTGCCCCTGCCAAGCTGCTCCCAGGAGCCTCCTGTGTGCTGTGCAGGGGAGGCTGCTGATGTCGGGGTGGCCACACCCTCTTGCTTCTGTGCCCAGTCTCTGCTGAGCTGAGCTGGGGGGCCAAGATTCTGTGCTGCTGCCTCTGGGTCAGGAGTGGGAGCTGCTGGCCCCTGCTGCAGTGTGAACGAGCCTTCAGACTAGTGAGTGCCGCTGTGCTGGAAATGACAGCGGGCTGTGTCTCACACTCCCCCAACACACACACACACCCCACAACAGACACTTCAATTACTGTTACTACTTCTTTTTACTTCCTGTTAAAATGTGCAAAGTAGGTATAGTCTCTGTAATTTTATTCTTTCCCATTCGGTCAGCAGGACAGTGCTGTTAGTTTAGCTTTTTAACTGGTCTGTGCATTTCATCATTTTAATTCTGTCTTATGTTTAAATTCAGTTCTTTGAGTAATGAGTTCTAAAATGCCTCACCTGTCCTGGCTGCAGTAATTATCATTATTACTGTTATTACCATATCGTGCTTTATCATTCATTATTTCAAATGCTACTAGCAAACAGACTGTACATTTTGCTTGTACTTACCTTAGCAGGGCTTGTTTGAAAAAAATTAGCTAAACTCAAAACTTCAGACACTGTGCAGATGAAGATCACTTATCTTCAGATTGCATTTTTAGTCTGTGATGAAGCGGGAGTGGGGAGGATTGACCTGGGGATGTTGCGGGGGAGTTTTACTGGGACTGTCTGTACTGGGGATGGGATATAAGGGTCTGACTTCACTTGAGGGACAATAGCTGAGCATGTAACCTGAGCCCAAGGGGGGGATGAGGCCAGGTGACATCTTTTGCCCTGGAAACCGGACTAAGGCTGGAGGAGGAGCCGGGGGGTGTGGCTGGAGGAGACGGCTGGAGCGGATTTTTCAGTTTGGAGCTGGCTGGGGAACTGAGTCTGGATCCCTACCCCCCGCCCCAAGATGGACCTGACCAAGGGGTCCTGCTGTCTGTACCTACAAGCTCTGGTTTGGACTGTGTTCCTGTCATCTAATAAACCTTCTATTTTACTGGCTGGCTGAGAGTTAGAATGAATGGCAGGAAGTGGGGGAGGTGCAGGGACCGGTCTCCCCCAAACTTCATGATACAGTTAAATCTGGAAAGTAACTTAAAATTCCTATGAAAATAAATGCAGTTCCAAGTACGATACTAATAGCAAAGATGGAGTCAAATGTTAGTGTCACATACATGATTCTGATCAGTAAACATAAATGCCAAAATAACTAGAAAATAAATTCCCGTTCTTAATAAAAGAGAAAAAACCTTAATCACGTATGGAAAATTAAGTAAATATGTTTTCAGTGGAGTGAAAACCAATTGACTAAAATAGAGGAGATGGCTGCAGTAACACAGAGTGTGTCTGTTAAGTAAAATCTGCTTCTTTTCTCTGTATTTATCTCTGCTAAAGAGAGGGTGCAAAGTATCAAACTTGTGTTTCTGATACCTGCATTAAAGCTCCAGAACTGATACCTCAAGGCTTGGGATGGGAATATCTTGCTGTATGATCTCCTGATTGTTCTAAATTTACTACGTGGCTGTAATTGGAGTCAGTATATATTTATCTTTCTTTACATAATAATGAGATACACTGCTCATCAGTGAATTTCTAAGTTATTTTCTGTAAAAAACGCTACAGTTTTCAGGTGCCTTAGTAGCCCCCTGAGATCACAATTAAAGTTGCCCCTCTCCACAAAATCTGAAATGGCCCCTGGTGAGCAAGGAGCAACCACAGAGCTGCAGGGTATCTGGGGTTCTAGCAAGATGCAGCCCCTGTGTGAGAGCAGAAAGCCCATCATGAGCTGCAGGCAGAGCGCCGGGCACCACAAGCCACAGCAGCAGTGTAGGAGTAAGGGTGGGAACAGCAGCCAGTGATTTTAGTTTACCATTCATTTACTGTGTGGTGTTATAAGTAACTAATATGTTATGTCATACAGAATCACTGTATGCTAAATAGGGAATTGATCGATCGGTATGTAGCAAGAATAATCATGTATTCGGTATCTAAGTAAATAGGGTTGAAACACAAGGCCTGTAGGCTGAGACCTGCAAGATTTTAGCTTCGCTATTTTAGGCCTTGGAGCTAAGAAACACTGACAGAAGTAAATGGTCGAGAAATAACCTGATGCCCTAAGATGATGGGAGAAGAGGTACCAAGTGGTAATAGGGTGAACAATTAGCCAGAAGATTAATTTTAAATAAAAAAATTCTGTAAGGCACATTTGGAAACAGAGGTGCCTTTAACCACAGGATACAAGTGGTGCGTCAATGCTAATGAGGTATAATCAGAACCATATTATAAAAAGGGGGTGCCCAGAGTGGGAAAATTGAGCTCCCTACGGAACCATCCCTCCACTGATCATTCCAGGAGAGACACATCACACCCTAATACTATTGTTCAGGATGTGAGTAGACGCAGAGTTGTAACTTTTGCACAGGTCTTTATAGAATGTCTATATCAGGGGTCGGCAACCTATGGCACGTGTGCCAAAGATGACACGGGAGCCAATTTTTAATGGCACACTGGAGCCTGCCAGGACTCCAGCATGCCATTAAAAATCCTGCCCAGCCCGGCGCGCTCTCCTCTGTCTCCACTTCCCCGCGGAGGCAGGGAGCAGAAGCATAGCCATGCGCACGGGGTGGGCAAATGGCCCCACTCTCCCGGCACGGGAAGCCGCGGGGTCTGCGCTCCGGGGCAGAGCGCAGCAAGCTGCCTGCCCCTCCCCCACCTTCTCCCCTCCCCTGGAGCCCTGCCGCTGCGCACAGCGCTCTGGGGCTTGGGGCTGTGCGCTCCCGAGGGCAGCGTTTGGCTCTGCAGGTGGGTAGACATGCTCCCCGCTCAACCGCAGGGGTGGGGCTGTGTGCTCCCGCGGAGCAGCGTATCCAGCTCTGTGTGGAGCCTCATGGTAAGGGGCCCGGAGCTGGGGGGTTGGGAAAGGGGTGGGGGCAGTTAGGGGACAGGGAGCAGGGTGGGTTGGATGGGGGGATCGGATGGGGCACGGGAGTCCCAGGGTTTGTGAGGGGGCAGGAGGTGGATAGGGGTCAGGGGACCGGGAGCAAGGAGAGTCCTGGGGGGGGAAGTTAGGGTGCGGGGGTCTCTGAAGGGGGTGGTCAGGGGACAAGGAGTGGGGGAGTTGTATGAGTTGGGAGTTCTGGGAGTCCTGTCAGGAGGCAGAGGTGTGGAAAGGGGTTAGGGCAGGCAGGGAGTTGGGGGGGCTGGATGGATTGCGAGTTCTGGGGGTCCTGTCAGGGGGCAGGGAGTGGTTGGATAGGCATGGGAGTCCCGGGGGTCTGGGCTGGGGACAGGGCTGTGGATAAGAGTTGGGGCAGTCAGGGGACAGGTAGGAGGTAGAGTCCAGTCTGGGGACAAGGAACAGGGAGGCTTAGATAGGGGTGGGGTCCCAGGAGGGGGTACTCAGGGGATAAGGAGCAGCGGGGTTGAGAGTTGTTAGGGGGGCAGTCACTCAGCACTCTCCTCTGAGCCCTGAACCCCCCACACACACAACGCCCTTTGCCCTGAGCCCCGCACCCTCCCCAGGCTCCTGCCCCAAGCCCTGTACCTTCCTCATACATACCCAGCCCTCTGCTTGACTCCTTCATCCCCTCACCCCCTCAACCTGCAAGCATAGCCCTGACTCTGGCACCCCCACCCATACCTAGTGCCTCCTCTGTCCTGACACCTACACCTCCTCACATACCCAATCCCCAGCCCTGACTCCAGCCCTCTGCCTCCAGCCCTCTGAGTTCTGGCCGCCAGCCCCGCACAGCCCGCTGCCGGTCTGGGGTTCTGGCTGACGGACCCTTGCCAGCCGGGGTGCCGGTTGCAGGCCCCGCTCAGCCCGCTGCCGGCCTAGGTGAACAGAACCCCAGACCAGCCGCAGGTTGAGCGGGCCGGCAGCGTAAGATCAGCATTTTTATTTCATTTTAAATGAAGCTTCTTAAACATTTTGAAAACCTTGTTTATTTTACAATACAACACTAGTTTAGTTATATAATATATAAACTTATAGAAAGAAACCTTCTAAAAAACATTAAAATGTATGACCGGCACGCCAAACCTTAAATGAGAGTGAATACATGAAGACTTGGCACACTGCTTCTGAAAGGTTGCCGACCCCTGGTCTACATGCCTGGGTATTCCTAGCCTTAACTGTAACTTTAATAAAACTTGTAAAACTGACCAGACCTTGTGCTTGTGAATGTCTGTGTGGTCACTACCCTTGCTCTGTGTGTGCTCCTAGAGACTGTACATCTGAAGCAAGTAGCAGAGGCGACTTTCACTCTGTTAAGCTTGACACTGTCGCCACGAGAGCCGACCCCGCGGCGGTGCAATGCCGCATTACAAAATGCACTTTACATACAATAAAAGGCTGCACAATACACCACACACCAGGCCACCCTCACTTCTGCGCTGCTGCTGGCGGTGGCATTGCCTTCAGAGCTGGGCGCTCGGCCAGCAGCCGCCGCTGGGAGGCCGCCCTGCCAGGGCTGAATTTGTGCCAGGGCTGAGCTCTGGCTCCTCTTTCAATAAAGATTAAGCACTAGAAGGAGGCATCGGGGTCTGGACGTGATGGTGGGGAGCCTGTGAGGGCCAGGGGCGATGGGGGGCACCAAAATACAAGTTCACCCAAGGCGCCATTTTCTCTAAGGCCAGCCCTGGAGCTGGGTATGGGGCAGGGGCACATCCCCTAAGGCCGTGCTTCTCAATTAGAGGTCCCTGGACCCCTGCAGGGCTGCGAGCAGGTTTCAGGGGGTCCTCCAAGCAGGGCCCGTGTTAGACTCGCTTGGGCCAAGGGCAGAAAGCCCAAACCTCACTGCCTGGGGCTGAAGCCTGGGGCCATGAGCCCTGCCACCAGGAGCTGAAGCCAAAGCTTGAGCAATTAGCTTTGCGGGGGGGCTGTCACATGGGGCCACAGGCAATTGCTCTGGTTGCCAACCCTAATGCCAGCCCTGGCTTTTATATGCAGATGACAAGGCATACGCAGGGCCGTGGAGTTTTTATAGCACGTTGGGGGTCTTAGAAAGAAAAAGGTTAAGAACCCCCCTCCCACAAGCCTCACTGCTGGATGCCCCCTCATCTCATAGCAGCCGCTGGTTAATCAGGTCGGGCTCCAGTCCTGGGAGTCTGGTCCGTTTTCCTAGCCCCACCTGGGGGGGTGTTTCCTGTCCCACAAATTAGAGCATTTCCACCCTCTAACCTCATGGGTCTGTTCCTAGAATGGAAGCCGCATATTAAACCAGTCCCAACAGGTATGCTACACTCTGGCCTCCCCCCATTCTCCACCCTGGGAATTTTTTGGCAAACTCCAACCTCCAAACCAGACTGCCCAAGCCTCCCACCTCCTGTATATTTGCTGTCCCTCCCCTCCAGCAGGAACCCACCAGCCCCCTCCACCGATAATCTCTACCTGAACGGGCTCCTCTGCAGCCGTTTCCCTTCCCTGTCCCATGGGAGGATGGGATGAGCTGGAGCGAAACATGGACGACATCCTGCAGCCTGGCAGGGCGAGAAGGGCAGTTGTGGAGGTTTCAGAACAGGCTTTAGTTCATGTCACATCACGATTCCCCCAGGGTCTTTCCCTGCACAGACACAGCCTAGATTCTGCCATGCTGGGAACATGCTCCATCTCTTTATTGCAGGGGAAACCTGCCCCTCCTGCCAGGCTAAGTCCACAGGGAGATTTTTCAGCCTCCCCAGTAACAAAATCTCTGAACAAAATGCTAGAAAGGAGCAGAACCAAAGGGGCTGGACAGGCTCCATAGGGACACCGGCTCCTCCCTTACCCTCCTGTTCGGCCATGTCCTGTTTCTGGCAGAGATCAGCCACACCCTCCCCCCCTAGAGGCAGCCATGTCTGCGGGCTCCCCCAACCAGCACCTACTAACCACCACTCACGCTGAGGGAATGACACAGGATAGCAAATTCCCACCTAACCAAGGACACATTGCTGCAGATAAAACGGGCTGGGTTCACAACCCAAAGCTGAGCAGAACTGAAATGGCAATTGGACAATTAAAGAGAAAATAGGGCAAAATAAGAGACTAGAGAGTCAATAATTGTAGGGAAAATGAGGTAATCTCCTTGGATTTTCTAGCCACATGTGGGGAGGGGGGAGAAGGGGAAGAACTAGAGAGAATTGTTATCAGGTTTTGAGACGGAAAGAAATGGCACAAACAGGAAAAGGATGCAAGTAGCTCACCCCCGTGACCATAGGCGTGCGCAGCACATTTCATTAGGGTGGGCACCCAGGGAGCCCCACCCCATCCACTGCCTCCCCCTTTCTGCCCCCTGGCTGCCCCCCTCAGAACTCCCAACCTGCCCCTGCTCCTTGTCCCCTGACTGCCCTCTCCTGGGACCCTGCCCCTAACTGCCCTCCAGGACCCATCCCCCATCTAAGCCTCCCGTCTCCTTGTCCCCTGACTTCCCCTTCCTGGGAGCCCCCCCCACTGTAACTGCCTTCCTAGGACCCTACCTCCTACCTGTTCCCCTGACCCTTATCCACACCACCACCCCGATCCCCAGGACTCCCACTCCTATCCAACCGCTCCCTGCACCCTGACAGGACCCCCAGAACTCTCTACCCATCCAACTCCCTCTGCTCCCTGCCTCCCTCAACTCCACTCCACCCCCACAAGGCACCACCCAAGTCCTCAATCCATCCAACCCCCCTGCTCCTTGTCCCATGACTGCCGCCTCCAGAGACCCCACCAACCCGCTAATCACCCCCCCAACTATTCAACCCCCCCTCCCCACCTCCTGGCAGCTCTGTCTCATAGATGCTCCCACCCACACACTCGAAGTGGCAGAGGAGGTTCCCTCTCCGTCGGTGGGAAGGTTGCCTTGTGGTTAAGGCACAGGACTCAGGCTCAGGTGTTCTGGGTTTGAGTCTCTGCTCTGCCACAGACTCCCTGCTTAGCCTTGGGAAAGTCACTGCACCTCTTTGTGCCCTAGAGCCCACCTGCCAAATGGGGCCAATGCTGATCCTGCCTCCTGGGCTAAATCCATTCATGGCTGGGTGACGGGGGGGAAATGGAGATCCCAACATGGGAAGATTGGGGCTGAATTTCTCCACAGCCAAAGAGTGGGAGCCAGCTCCACAGGGGGGATGGGAGCAAGAGGGGCTCAGGGCAGCTGCACACAGAGTGGGGTCAGGGCTTCAGCCCTGCAACTTTTGCCACTAAGGTGGCTGGGGATCCTGAGTAGGGGACTTCAGCCCCACATCTTCTGCTAGAGTCCAGGGCTTCTCCTCCCTGCCCCAGGGTGGCTCCTCTCCTCCTCCATCCCCCCCACTGCAGCTCCTGCTGGAGTCTGGGCTTCTCCCCCCAACTCCCAACTCAGCCTGGCTTCTCCTCCCCTGCCCCAGCTTGGCTCCTCTCCCCCACCCCCCGTCGGTATCTGGAGCTTCTCCTCCCTCCAACCTCCCACTGCCCCCTGACCCAGCCTAGCCTGGCTCCCTGGGACACCCGATGCTGCTGTGGCTGGAGCCGAGCCTGGCGGGCATGGAGCAGCGATTCACACGGATGCCATGGCAGAGCCATCAGCCCGAGAGGTGCGGGGCAGCCCCAGGGAAGTGGGGCGGGTGGTGCTGCTGCTGACCCCACACGCCCGCCCACCCCGACCCCTGAGGCTGTTTGGGGGGGACTCACTGAGCCCCGCAGGAGCAGGGAGGGGGGGAGCAGCTGAGTGGCGCCTGCCCAGCAAACAGCTGATCACAGCGGCGCGCAGGCTGCCCCCAGGAAAAAGCTCAGCGGAGGAGGCACCACAAGCTGCCGACAGCAGGTCATTCCTGGGGGGTCTGAGCACCCATCTGCAGCTGCCGCAGCCTCCTCCCCTTTCCCCGGAGCCTCCACGGGACGGGGAGGAGCAGCCTCCCCAGCTGGAGCTCAGGGTATTGGGGTGCCGGGGCTCAGCCCATGGGCACACCTGTGCCCGGGACACTCACACACACACTCTCCCCCTGGACTTTCCTGGCTGCACAGAGACCATCCAACCCCCCATCTGTCCCCCCACCCTTCCCCCGCCTGCAGCTCCGGCTTCTCTCCTCCCCTCCCGCCCCCACCAGCAACACCAAGGGGAACCCCCAGGCCCCAGTCTCTGTCCCCATCTGGATCTCAGAGGGGCCGGGGGCAGGTCCTGGCTGCAGCTGAGAACATCGGCTCCGCTCCGGCTCAGGCGGCTCCAGCGCTGCTGGCAGCACATGGAGAACCAGAGAGCTGCTGCTCAGCCCGGGCTCCCACATCAGAATGTGCCAGAGCCCCGCCCCCCGGAGCTGCCCTGCCCCCGGTCTGTGCCAGAGCCCCGCCCCCAGGAGCTGCCCCGCCCCCAAGCTGAGCCAGAGCCCTGCCCTTAGGAGTTGCTCTGCCCCCGAGCTGAGCCAGAGTCCCACCCCCAGGAGCTGCCCCGCCCCTGAGCTGAGCCAGAGCCCCGCCCCCAGGAGTTGCCCTGCCCCTATGAGCTGCTCCACCCCCAGGCTGTGCCAGGACCCCGCCCCCAGGAGCAGCCCCGCACCCGGGCTCTGGGCTTTGTTCTCCTCCCTCCTGCCTCCTTCTTGCCAGCACCCCCTACTCCCAGCTGGCCCCCTCCTGGGTTTGCACACACCCCTCCCCCCGGGGCTGGCTGCAGCGCTCTCTGGCGTTGTCTCCAGTGGCTGAAGTTGCCTCCATCTCTGCTCACCTCGGGGGGAGGGGAGGGAGGAAGAGAGGAGATGGTCCCAGGGTGTGCAAGCAAAATTAGAGGGCAGGAAAAGCAGGACTGTTTGGAAAGGTGGGGTTTTTGTGGGGTGTGTGTGATCCAGATGGAGTCAGAAGAAGTTGGGAAGCAGAGGCTCGGGGAAATTGAGGGGAACCCCCTGGGTGTCCCAGTGTTGGCCAAGGATTGTACTGTACCTAGCGCAATATGGGGTCCCTATCTCAGTCATGGTCTGTGCAGCACCTGGGAGCCCTGATGTCTCTTTCCTGATCATAGGCGCTGGACAGAGGGAAAATCTCGGCACCCGAAGGGTTAATGCAGCCCTGCGTGCAATCCCTGCTGGGTGGCACTGCTGCTCTCATGAGGGGCTGGCTTAGTAGACAAACAGCACAATCCCAGACCCACCTAGTCCAGTGATCTGGATTCCTGGTTTTCACCCACGTGGCCTGGGGTTCAATTCCCAGTGTGGGAATAGTTCAGAGCTTTTGCTCAGAAGGGAGGAAGGGCAAGGGGGTAGGATCCTAGAAGCAGGGCATTTGGACAGTGTGGGAAAGGGATCCCAGAAGAGGGGGTGGGGAGCAGAGGTCCGAGGGGAGATCAGGGAGGATCCCAGCATTGTGGGAAGTGGGCAGCATGGAGAGCCCAGGCTGGCATGGGCACGGGGAAGAGTGACTCTGTCCTGCTGAACTCTCACCCAGCAGATTAGGCAGGCTTGGAAGAAATACGTATTTGTTGGCAAATGTCAATTTCTGTGTAAACGCACAACCCAATGGCAAAATATTTCCATTGATAATCATCAAAATTGACGGGCAAAGTAAGAAACATGCTGCTTGAGAATTTATCCTATTCTAATCCTATAAGGTTCCCTTCTGCCTTAGGTGCCACCATGTGGGTGTTTCATTTCCCTCCCCATTTTCACAGAGAGACACAATTTCCCTTGCATGGATCCATAAACAGCAAAATCTTCCTGCGTCACTTGTCTGAGCCAGGGCATTTGATTCCATTGAAACCTTCTCTCCTGCAATGGCAATGGTCAAACAGAGGGGACGTGGCCACCTTCACCTCTGGCAATGAGATATTCCCTCTCCACTTTCTTCAGGCTGCTGCTGTTATTCCACGAATCATCAAGGATGGAATAAAAAGCTGAGTTTACTCCAGGGTGAGGAAAGAAAGGAGCCACCAACTCCTTGAAAAATCTCAGTGCCCAGAGAAAACCTGCCCCTTTAATTGGAATCCCTGATGTGTTGGTAATTTGTTGATTTACACTGAGGATTGAGCCCTACTTTGTGCACTGTGCTTGAGAATGAAAATCCTAGACCACCCTGTGAAATAACGAATGCAGCAGGACGTGTTTTTGTCCCTGCCTCAAAGGAGACAGATCGATGGAGAAATACCATGAGTCCAGGGTAATACTCCAATGCAGTTTTACCATTTCCACAGGCTAACCTCCCTCCCAACCTTCTGGGCTCCTAGAGCAGGGGACAGAGCCTGAGCCGAGACACGTACAATGCAACTTTACAGACCAAGCCGCTATCCTGGATTAATGCAACACGGGCCAGCCGTGGTGTTTCATTGCACTGGAGACATATCCTAATATTATGTCTACACTGTGATTAAAATACCCAGGACACATGTCTCAAAGCCTGGGTCAGGTGACTCAGGGTCATGGGGCTTAGGCTGCAAGACTATAAAATTACAGTGCAGACTGATGGGCTTGAGCCCAACCTCAAACTCCAGGAGGGGTGATGGTTTCTGAACCCAGGCTTCAGTGTGAACACAAATATCTGCATCACGGTTTTTAGCCCCTCACCTTTAGCTCCATGGGTCCAAGTCAGATGACCCAGGCCAGCCATGCTGCCATCTTTATCTCAGGAGAGATGGACTCTAAGGGTATGTCTCAATTGCAATGTCAGCCCAGGTGTGGCACGCTGTGCTCAAAGCAGCACCTGGAAGCCCCATATTCACCACTCTCATATAATGATGATACGGTTTGTACAAAGTCTGCCTGGTGAGGTATCATTTCAAAAGTCTTGATCTGTTGAACATTAATATTGTGTTGGACTGTGTGTGTAGCATTAGTTGGGAAGTTATGAAGTTTGCTCTGTGTGCATTACTGAGATATGGTATAAGGTTGGGAAATGCCCACTATCAGCCTTTCAGGTGCGACAATGGAGGAGTCAGACTCGCTGCTGGCCCACTAAAGGGATCCACACTCCCAAGGACTATCCTAGGAACCGTGTACAATGCAGACTTCTCCGAGATAGCACAGCGACAATGGACATTGCTTGACTCACATCCTAGCAAAGGAGCTTTCTAGAAAGTTGGAAGAAACTATGAAAAAAGGGTAGAGACAGCATGACTTGGCCTCTCTCCCCCACAACTCAACAGCTGAAAACACATCTGGAGGACAAAACGGATTCAGAAATCAGAAGAAAATAATAATAATACATTCAAAGTCCCCAAATAGACTAGTACTGGTTTTTCAGCAGAAAATTTTCAATTTGGGGAATTTTCTTTTCCCAGTCAGACTTTTCCAAGGGAAGCAGGGAGAAAATGTTTCAGTTGCCTCCTTCAGAACAGCTTGGCCTGGACACTAGCTCTGGTTCACTGTTGTGGCCTTGCTCAGGATGGGGGTATTTTAATAATTTGGGCAGGTCCCAGGGTGTTTGGGGGAGATTATGAGGATGTTCCCTTTTGAGAGAAAAGCCAAGAAATACAGGACTAGAGAAAAACAATTTAGAAATGTGGGATTTAGACATTTTATTTAAAGCAATGGGGGGTCTGAGTTTCTAAGAAAGTTTTTGTTCGCAAGAAGCAACATTGCTAGAGCTGTTATTGTACCAAAGGAGGAGATGGTTATCTATAAAAGAGGGCAAAGACTAAATGCCTCTGATGAGGATAGGATTTGAACCCATGTGTACAGAGCACAATGGATTAGCAGTCCATCACCTTAACCACTCTGTCACCTCATCTGAGCTATCAGGAAAGGGACAGGAAAATAAATCTAAGGTTGGCAGAGATAGGGACACTAAGGAATTTCCCAATACTAAGCGTAAACAGGGTCTGAATGAGCTCCCCCCTCACATCTAGTGAGGAGCTGGGGAAAGACTTGTGGAACAGACCATGTTTGCATAGACACACCTACTCTGCCTAGCTATGCAGCATGATGGGGCCAGTTCCCCAAAATGACCAGTTCGGGATGGTGGTGGGTTACAAATCACTTTAGGATTGAGTGGAATGAAATGTTGTTCTCCTTCCTGTATGAGTGAAGGGCAGCAGAACATACCTAGTCCGTCCTGATGGAGGGGTAGGTGGGTGAGGAATAGCTTTTATTGGACTGCAGAGAAGTGATTGAGGATGTTACCCTAAAACAGTGGTCCCCAAACATTTCACACTGTGCCCTCTTAGCCATGGCTATGGCCCCTCGGAAGCCACGGTCAAGAACCAGGGCAGGGAGGAGTGGGGCTGTTGCTTGCTGGGGAAAGGGGTGCGGACAGGGGTAGAGGGGTCGACGCCAGCTCCAGAACCATTCCCCCCCCTATTCTGTCTGTGGCTCTGCCCCCTTCCACACCTTCCACTCATGGCCCCTCCACTATCATACCTGTTCCACCCCTTCCCCCACTGGCCCCACCCTATCACTCCTTTACCCCTGCCCCGCTGCGGCCCTGAGACCAGAGAAGCTCTGTGTCCCTGCTGCAGCCCCTGGGCTGTAGCAAGGAGTGGTAGCTCCTCCAGCCCTGGGGCCACCGTGGGGGAGACTTTTCCAGGGGGCCCAATTTGGCTAGGGACCCTAGTCATGGGCCCCACTGTCCCCTTGGCAAAACAAGGTTTGAGGAGGCTGAGCCCTCTCGAGCCTCCATTACGAGCCGCCCAGGCTACCACTGCACAGTGGGTGGCCCACCTCTGTGTTTTCTGCTACTTGTGCTGGGGAGCCTGGCCGGCACTAGAGGTCGGGCCCCCCAGTAGTCACCCAGGGCTCCATGGGGTCCAAGGGCACCGTGTGGCAGTGCAAAGGTGCTCACTGCTCTCCCCTGCCTCAATGCTCCTCCATGGGCGCATAGAGGGTTGGGGGGGAGCGAGGAGCAACACTATGTGCTCCACGCGTCCTGGTCACTTTCCCCACCCGGGCTGTGCTCTGAGGGGAGCATTAGAAGCTGCTGCTCTCCCCTTAGGCAGCTCAGCTGAGGAAAGTGACCTGGATTCAGGGAGTTCAGATGATCTCACTTCTTGCCCCCCACCCCCTGTAAGGGAAGGCTGCTGTGTGTTGTCTTTATGGCTGTACTTTCAGTGATGAAGGTTTCTCTATCCCATTGTTCTAGGGGCCTCGAACTAGATTGCCAGCTGCTTTTCAACTGAAATGTGGAGACTGTTTGTGTGTGGGGAGAGACAGTGTGCGTATGGTGGGGAAGAGTGAGTGTGTTCAGCTAGGTAGGAGCAGATCATTATTATCCCTACTTGAAAGAGAGAGAAGATCAGGCTGAGGGTCTGGCTACAGTCACACTTTACAGCGCTACAACTTTCGCACTCAGGGGTGTGAAAAAACAACCCCCTGAGCGCTGCAAGATACAGCGCTGTAAGGCGTCAGTGTAATCAGGGCGGCAGCGCTGGGAGCCGCGCGCTACACCCATAAGGGATGTGGTTTACATGCAGCGCTGGGAGAGCTCTCTCCCAGCGCTGCCGCTCTGACTACACTCACACTTCAAAGCGCTGCCGCAAGAGTGCTGCTGCAGCGCTGCCAGGGCAGCGCTTTGAAATTCCAAATGTAGCCATACCCTGAGAAAGGAGAATTGACTTGTCTTAGGTCACACAGCCAGTCAGAGGCAGAATTGGGAATAGGACCCAAGAGCCCTGATTTTCAAACTAACCATCAGATCTTGAATTTCAGACATTGAATGACCTGAATAAAGTGCTCTCAGATGAGCTCCAGACCAACAACAGTGACAGTAATTATTCAGCAAGTATTTGAGGAGAACTGCAATGTTAGAGAGAATCATGAACTGCTCAGAGACAACTAATGCAGAGAAGCAGCAAAATTCATCAAACATAGAACTGGTTCTGACTTATAAAGAGAACAAGGACCTGAGTCTCCTCCCTGTCATTAACCCCCTGCTCAGCAAATCAGGGTAGAGACTGAGGACTGGAGGCTGAGGGTTCTTACCAGAGAGCCCAAGTCACTGGTGGAGATCACTGCCCGAGTACTATTTCAGCTTTACATTTTTGGGTGGACCTCCCACAGTGGGAGCTGCAGAGCACTCCCCCGCAACACACACGCATGCATCTCCTGGTGTTGGGAGAGGAACAGGAGAAAGGATAAAAGCAAGAGACGAAGAGAAAGGAGGGAGGGAGGGAGGAAAAGGTGAAACAAAAAGGACAAATCCTAATTTCCCCAGTGATTCTAAGGGACAAAATCCCAGGTGTGGAATAATATTCTGCCTCCTTAAGTTCGTGTTTTCAATGCCTAGAATTCAACTCTCACCAGATGGATCAGACTGAACAGGTTTCAAACCTCCAGGAGGCTCTTACCTTCTAAACAGGGATGACTGTTTTCTAGTAAAATCACTAAAAGAGAAGGAGAAAACTCGAAAGAGATTCCTCCTGGCACTCACGGCCATGAACCCAAATACTCCCTCCATCCTCAAAGAAGGACCTGAAGAAGGAGATTTGCTGAAGCAAAGCCACACGGGTCTCTGAGGTTTCCCTGGCCCATCACCCCTGTCCTGCCTGGCTGATGTGAGCATCACTCTGTGAGGTCACCACCTCCCCACCACCTCTGACCAATCTGACCAGATAAGGAGGTGTTAGTACCGTTATATAAGGCTCTGGTAAGACCTCATCTGGAATACTGTGTGCAGTTCTGGTCTCCCATGTTTAAGAAGGATGAATTCAAACTGGAGCAGGTTCAGAGACGGGCTACTAGGATGATCCGAGGAATGGAAAACCTGCCTTATGAAAAGAAACTCAAAAAGCTTGGCTTGTTTAGCCTAGCCAAAAGAAGGCTGAGGGGAGATATGCTTGCTCTTTATAAATATATCAGAGGGATTAATATTAGGGAGGGAGAGGAATTATTTAAGCTTAGTACCAATATAGACACAAGAACAAATGGGTATAAACTGGACACTAGGAAGTTTAGACTTGAAATTAGACGAAGGTTTCTAACCATTAGAGGAGTGAAGTTCTGGAACAGCCTTCCAAGGAGAGTAGTGAGGGCAAAATACATATCTGGCTTTAAGACTAAGCTTGATAAGTTTATGGAAGGGATGGTATGATGGGATAGCTTAATTTTGGCAATTGATATTTGATTATCAGCAGGTAAGTATGCCCAGTGGTCTGTGATGGGGATGTTGGATGGGATGGGATCGGAGTTACTGCAGAGAATTCTTTCCTGAGTGCTGGCTGGTGAGTCTTTCCCACATGCTTAGGGTTTAGCTGATCACCATATTTGGGGTCGGGAAGGAATTTTCCTCCGGGGCAGAATGGTAGAGGCCCTGGAGGTTTTTCACCTTCCTCTGCAGCGTGGGGCATGGGTCACTTGCTGGTGGATTCTCTGCAGCTTGAGGTCTTCAAACCACAATTTGAAGACTTCAATAACTCGGACATAGGTTAGGGGTTTGTTATAGAATTGGATGGGTAGGGTTCTGTGGCTTGCTTTGTGCAGGAGGTCAGACTAGAGATGATCATTTTGGTCCCTTCTGACACTAAAGTCTATGAGTCTGAGGTCCTGCAAAAGGCCTTCGTGATGCCACTGCCACACTCCCTCTCAAAGGCAGGGGGAACAGCCATGAGAGCCTGCTTGTAATTGCCAGCTGTGGGAGGGGGTGTGCAGCAGTGGTTAGCGAAGGGGCTGGAAAGAAGGACTGCTGGGTCCCATCCATACTTCTGATACTTGGTGTGACCCTGAGCCAGTAGTTTCCCCTCACCAGGCCTCTCTCTCATCAGTAGAGTTGGGGTTGCAGCCCCAACAGCTCGGGGGGCTGGGAGGCTCCAGGAAGGTGTGTAAAGTGCTGGGATGTCAGGATCCCGGAGGCGCTGTTATCCCACACTAGGGTGGTGTTCTGCACCCCCTGCTGCTGGCCGAGTTTCTCCGTCCCGTGGCAATAAAGCCCTATGATACCAGCACTCCTAGCTATCTTCGAGACACCACTGACTTTCTGAGGAAACTACAATCCATTGGTGATCCTGCAGAAAACACCATCCTGGCCACTATGGAGGTAGAAGCCGTCTACACCAATATTCCACACAAAGATGGACTACAAGCCTTCAGGAACAATATCCACGATAATGTCATGGCAAACCTGGAGGCTGAACTTTGTGACTCTGTCCTCACCCGCAACTATTTCACATTTGGGGACAACATATATCTTCAAGTCAGCGGCACTGCTATGGGTACCCTCATGGCCTCATAATATGCCAACATTTTTATGGCTGACTTAGAACAAAGCTTCCTCAGCTCTCGTCCCCTAACGTCCCTACTCGACTTGTGCTACACTGATGACATCTTCATCATCTGGTCCCATGGAAAAGAAGCCCTTGAGGAATTGCACTATGATTTCAACAATTTCCATCCCACCATCAACCTCAGCCTGGACCAGTCCACACAAGAGATCCACTTTCTGGACACTACAGTGCTAATAAGTGATGGTGACATAAACATCTTCCTATACTGGAAACCTACTGACCATTACACTTACCTACATGCCTCCAGTTTTCACCCAGACCACACCACACAATCTGTTGTCTACATCCAAGCTCTAAGATACAGCATTTGCTCCAACCCCTCAGACAAAGACCAACACGTACAAGATTTCTATCGAGCATTCTTACAACAACAATATCCACCTGCTGAAGTGAAGAAACAGATTAACAGAGCCAGAAGAGTACCCAGAAGTCACCTACTACAAGACAGGCCCAAGAAAGTAAGTTACAGAATGCTACTAATCATCACTTTCAGCCCCCAACTAAATCCTCTCCAGCGCATCATCAAGGATCTACAACCTATCCTGAAGGACGATCTCTCACTATCACAGATCTTGGGAGACAGGCCAGTCCTTGCTTACAGACAGCCCCACAACATGAAGTAAATACTTACCAGCAACCACACAACAAAAACACTAACCCAGGAACCTATCCTTGCAACAAAGCGCATTGCCAACTCTGTTCACATATCTATTCAAGGGACACCATTATAGGACCTAATCACATCAGCCACGCTATCAGAGGTTTGTTCACCTGCACATCTCTCAATGTGATATATGCCATCGTGCGGCAACAATGCCCCTCTGCCATGTACATTGGCCAAACTGGACAGTCTCTATGTAAAAGAATAAATGGACACAAAGCAGATATCAAGAATTGTAACATTCAAAAATGAGATGGAGAACACTTCAATCTCTCTGGTCACTCATTTACAGACTTCAAAGTCACATTATTACAATAAAAAAACCTTCAAAAACAGGCTCCCACGAGAGACTGCTGAATTGGAATTAATTTGTAAACTGGACACCATGAAATTAGGCTTGAATAAAGACTAGGAGTGGATGGGTCATTACACAAAGTAAAACTATTTCTTTATGTTTATTTGTCCCCTCCACTGCTACTCACACCTTCCTGTCAACAGTTGGAAACTGGCCATCCTGATTATCTCTACAAAAGGTTTTTTCTCCTGCTAATAGCTCACCTTAACTGATCACTCTCGTTATAGTGTGTATGACAACACCCATTTTTTCATGTTCTCTGTGCAAATATATATCTTCCTACTTTATTTTCCACTGTATGCATCCAATTAAGTGGGTTTTAGCCCATGAAAGCTTATGCTCAAATAAATTTGTTAATCTCTAAGGTGCCACAAGTACTCCTTGTTCCTTTTGAAGATAAATTAATGGAGGTTAAATCCATGAATGGCTATTAGCCGGGATGGGTAAGAAATGGTATCCTTGCTTCTGTTTGTCAAGAGGGTGGAGATGGAGGGCAGGAGAGAGATCACTTGATCATTACCTGTTAGGTTCACTCCCTCTGGGGCACCTGGCATTGGCCACTGTTGGCAGATAGGATGTGGGGTTGGATGGACCTTTGGTCTGACTCAGTATGGCCATTTTTATGTTCTTATGAAGGGAGGGGCAGAGCCCTGTGGAAGAAGGAAAAGAATTGACAAGGATTTGTAGAGGATCTTAATGCATGTCAGTCTGTTAGCAAGAGTTAGGCCAGCTGTAACCCTAATGACGTGAGACCTGTAGAAGCGAGGATAGTGTGAGGCAAGGAGGAAAGAACTGTGTGAGAAGTTATGACGACCTTGCACTGATAATCAAATACGCAGATTGATGCTCAGAAAGTGAGAAAAATAAGATAGCAGAATAGCCTATGTATAAACAAAATGCAGCTGTTGCTCATTTTAGTCTGTCTTATTGCTTGTTATTGTCTGTAACAAAGGTAAAAATGCTTGCTGTAATTGTTTACCTTTTGAGAGACCTGTCCGGGACTGGGCCGACCCTATGTCCTAGGACACTCCCTCCCTCTATTGCAGTTGCTTGAGAAATAATAAAGTATCTGAATCTGCTGCACCCAAAGAAAAAGTGAGAACTGAGTTTTTCTCTGACAATTTGGGGGCTCGTCTGGGATGGCAACGCCCACAGACGGCTGCTACGGATCGTTCCCCTTCGAACCCCATGGCGCCACAAGAGAGGTATGAGACCTTTTGAAATCTCTATTGGGGTGTTGGAGGAGGACTGTCTGTAGGGACGTCTGTCTCTGTTGGGCTCACGCCATCTGAACTTATTGATTGTGCAGCAAGATCAGATGCAGAATGATATTTGGGGAAAAGCCCCAATAAGGTTAGTTTATAGCAGTACTGGGAAACTGCTGGGTTGGCCAACAAGGTCATGCAGAGGGAAATGCATTAGCTATGCACCAGTGCTGAGGAGTTTTTACTGCCTCAAGAGGGGTTGTTATACCACCTCATGGTAGTGGGTCTGGACATAAGGTACAGATGCATCGTGGTATTTGGAATAAAGGCCTTGGTGTGTGCATGTATACACCAGTGTGAGTGACTGTTACTGGAAGACGCCCAGAATACCCTGTGAAGCCAAAGCTCGTGACCAGTACTACTCTAATGCAAGCCCGGTAACGAGTGGATCTTTAGGAAATCCGACCCATGGTGGGCTGACTCGGCCTGGCATCGTCCGGTGAGGAAGCTATCTGGGTCTTGGAGCGTGGGTACCCATCTTCCCTCCCCCTTTCCTTTCCATGTGGGCTACTAACAGTCTGATCATCTCACTGGATGCAATCAGAGTAAGCAGCGCCGTTTCCCAGAGACTAGCCGACGCTCCTCGTTAGCCTCTCCTGTGTGAGTACCCTATAGGGAGAGATCCTTAGCTTATGTGCCCCTAGCACGGACAGGGCATCCTCCCTGTCTGTGTGTGGAAAACGGGTGGGGGACAGTCTAAACATTCCACCTCACCCCCTAAGGGTACCCCATCTTATTTCATGTACGTACATTATGGTCCAACAACCTGCAGGTATTTAGAGAATTGGAATCTTTACATACGTGAACGTCCATCTAAACAGTGCCCACTAGAAGGTACCTTCAATCTAGATAAGATCATACATCTAAGGGGAGCTTTTAATCACCAAAAAGCCTCTGACAGTGTGAGCAATTTGTCTATTGAGGAAAGGAACAGGTTAATTTGAAATTCAGCTTGGTCCAGAGATAAAGAGAAAGTTCCTCTGTGTTCAAGGTCAAGAATCAATGCAGACTATGCTAAGTACAAAGAAAAACTGCTTTTGGCCCAGCTGGCTGTGAAAAAAAAATATATAGACAGAGGCAAACCAAAGGCAATACAAATTACAGAACTGAGATTACATTTGCAAAGGTTAACTGTCCAGTAAGATCCAACAGTCTGCCTTTGTGACCTCGGTGCCGGTGTGGTTTGGTGACACCGAAGAAGCCACAGGCAGCTGACTTGGACTGGAATCTCTGAAAGTGACGCCTCAGGAGATTCCAGGGTGTGAAATAACAGCCTTCCCAAGAGCAGAAGCATGTTGGAAATTCTGGGCAAGCTGTATACAGGATAATCTCTCGTTACCTCTCTCCCTTCTCTGACCGTTAGACGCAGACGTGGCCAGTCTGGACATGTGTGAATATGAAAATGGCCTAGGGCCTGGGGCATTAATGTTTTTCCCGAGTGATGTGGGAGCGTTCCCAACACTCTCCATTGTTGTTTTATTATTTTATTAATGAAGCTTTAAAATTCAGCCATATGGTGTGTTTTCTTTATCTTCCCCAACGTCCTGCAGTGTCAGCCTGATCACCTGACACGAAGGATAGATTGGTAACAGAAATTTGTCACAGTTTGGTGAGCAATTGAGAAGGGGGGGAGCCCTGCAGAATTTACACCATCTATTTGTTTTACCCTTGTTATTTTATGTTTTCTTTGCTTGGTACTGTTGGTGTTATATGTTAAGGACTGCATGATTAAAGGTGAGCCCTAATAGGATAAGCAACTAATAGGGTTCTGGTTATATTCTGGTTAGCTGGTTACTGTATTTCTGTCTTATACCTTTGGGTGTTAGGTGTGTGGGCGGAATTGAGCTTTTTGTTCATAATTCCTCAGGGTGGAAGCCATAGTGTGTGAAGGAGCCCTGAGGTTGTATTAAGATTCTTCTGTTCCGTCCCCTGTAGCAGTCAGTGTAAGCAGAGATTGCTGGTTTGGAGTTTTTTGGATTAGACCATTATTCCCTCCTTCTTTCTGTTTAATTCTCTCGTTGAGTGCCAGAAAAGGGGATGGGTGGGTCTCAGCAGAAACCCTCTAAGGATAGTCCTTTGGATTATATGTTAAATAAATGGTCTTTACCAGTGTTCAGAAAGGAATGCTAAAGAGGAAAGTTCTTGGTGTCTTTAAAATGTTTGTAAATAAATTCTGGTAAAGTTAATTATGTCCCTTTTAAGGTAAGAATCTTTACGCTGTGGATAGCTTTAGATCCAAAAGCAAGCCACAAAGCATCTGTATTAATGTAAATTATCTAACTAATCAGGTAGAAGCCGCTGAAACCTGGGACACCTATGAAACAAATAGAAGAAAATATGGGGTAATTCTTCTGTTTTGCCTGAAGTCAACAAGGGTATTTGTATATTTCAGCGATGATTGACTGCCCAGGAGGGTAGACCTCTCTTTTTTTCTTTCAGATAATCAGAGAAAACTGATACCAGCTAAACAGCATTCAACGGATCATGCATTCATTGGCACAATAGGAATTATGTTTTGTGTTCTATGTCTGTCTTGTGGCCAGAATTGTTGTGTTTAGTGTTTTCATGGGATGGTCTGGTTTGGAATCAGGCAGAGGGGTTGGATTGGAATGCAGATACTTGTTTTATTCAACTTGGAATACAAAGTGTGTGGATAAATCAGGAAAATGTGATCTACTAAAGTCTAATACATTTCCTTAAGAAAGAAAAGAAACTTTATTGGCCAAATCTTTTAATTGAAAATTGTTACTAAAATTTGCATACCAACAGTCTTTGGAAGCAAGGACATGAATAGTTAACCCACTCCCCATATTGTACAAGGGATCCTGCTGGCTACCTCAGAGTTCTAGCCAGAGGGCTGGGGAAGGTGGGAAGCTATTGGACTAGAGGTTGTATTGAGTGAACTCCTCAGAGTGGGTGTGCTTGTCCTGGCCTCTTGCTCCAAAGCTCTGTAATAAGGTTATTTTAGTAGAAGGGTATATGCGGCATACACTGAATAAGAAGACTAATGTACTGTATAATGGCAATGTTTGTGTGTTCATTGTTGGGAAAAAGGTGTAAGAGTGAAGAGTGGAAGTTTCCTTTATAGGTTAAAAAAGCCAAGAAGGGGAGAAGGAAAAAGAACAGAATGAATTAACGGGGAAAAATAGCTAGCAAGCTCAGGCTAAAGAAAGACACTGGCCCCATTCAAGGACACTGCTCACAGTTAAGACTTGGCTGACACCAAAGAAAAGAGGGGGCTTGAATGTGCCCAAGCAGCTATGAGATCTGCAAAACACTGCCAGGTGCTAATGAAATGTGTTAGGTTTCTTTTCTCACAGGTAAAGAAGTGCTACCCAAAGACCCTAGCAGCCCTGCCACTCCTTTGAACCAGGAGACTGGATCTATGGAAAGGTCCATCAATGAAAGACTGCTTTGGCTCCATGCTGGAAAGGCCCTTATTAAGTCCTGCTGACTACCAACACCGCTGTGAAGTGCCAAAGACTGACTGCTTGGACCCATGATACTCACTGCAAAAAGACCCCTCCGCCTCGGGAGAATTCTCCTACTGACGATTAGCCTATTTCTCCTTCTGTGTCTTCTGAACAGCAGGGGAAAAGGACAAGATGAAGTGCTAGTAACCTCTCCCTTGTCCACTGACAGACCTACTGTGCCTTTGGATTTTCTGGAAGAATCAAAACCATTACAGGCTGATGTGCTGGTAACCTCTCCTCTGTAGGATGCTGAACCACCACTGTTTCGGGAAAGAAGAAGGAACACTCACTCCACTGAAATTCCCAAAGTCCAGGAATTCCTGACTAGAAAGGACATTAAGAACTGATCTTGCTGAAGAAACAGAGAATTGTATACTGGCAGGAAGAAATTTGGGGGACCCTGCTTGGGAATGTGGTATTGATTGGATTTGGGGGTTTATTCTACAGGCTGTGTCCTGTGTTTTGGAGAAATACTTCAGCATGTATTGCTCTCTCTAACTGGATTTTAAATGACAAGTACCAAAGACACTTTGTTGCCACTGCCTCTGCCATCTCCTCCATTCCAATATTACCCCTGCAATACATCCAAATACAGACAATGCCATATATTTGATAAAACCAATGGCCAAGGCCTTCACACTTTAGTGACTTATTTGAAGATTGTTTGGAAAAAAAAGAAAAATATTTTTCAAGTTCAGGATATCCCATATAAGTGAATAATTGAGTGGAGAATAAATGGATCAGTGGAAAAAGAAATTTAGGATATCATTACAAATGAACCCCAAGAATCTGTCATTGAAATTGATGGGTTCCATAGTGAAGTAGATATGATGGCTATTCCTGGAATTTGTTACTGTGTTAAATGAAAGAAGCCCTTATGGTTATTTGGTTACCCAATTAGTGAATAATCAAACAAATACTCAGAGAGTTTGTTCTGCCACTGGAAATTTTACCTGTATTGAAATCATTCCAGTGACTGATAATGTAACCTGTACCTTATTGCAATACACACCCTCTTATGCTAGTAACATTAATGCCTCCCAGAAATATATAAAGGTATATAACCAACAGATGTGGTATAGCTCTACACCAAAGAGAGATGAATTAGGATATCAATGGACTGTGATTAATACAACACTAGGGACTGTCAAATTTACATTGCCCTTATCCACTTTCCAGATCACCTCTACATACCCAAATCACTCACAAGGGGCTGCCATTAGATCAGCGCAACAGAAGACCTGGGTTATTTCCTCTGGAAAAAGAGGGACTTGACCAGATCCCTATGGGATGGGGCCAATAGTGCAGCAGCCATTCGGAATATTCTTCAAAGCCAAGAACATGATGAGTAATTGGACCAACTAGAAAAGACCACTAGCCTTATCTCTGAGGCTCAGCTAACCCAAGTACAGGCTGAAGTTGGTGAGTTAAATGTCATTTCCACCCTTAGTTCTATGACCCAGAAGTTATTGAGACAGATGGTATTGAATATCACTGAGGCTGGGAAGGCATTGCAGTGAGATCTAGCATGTTCAGAAATTCAGGATTTCCTGAATGACCAGTTAATGGCCCTTCAGAGTGATCTTGAGCACCAGACTTGGCCCACTGCCCTTACAGACACATCAGGAATACCATCTGATCTGTGGTCATGGAGACATACTTGGACACTTTCTGAGTGGAAGTGTGGACATTCACAGTGCTCCTTCCAAGCATTTGGACCGGTTAGGTGGGTGTGGGCTCCCACATACCGAATCCTGATGGCTCCATGGGGAGGATGCATGTGGGACTGGATTATTCACCGAGACATCTGGGAAATTAGAACACCTGGTATACCTTTAGAATAACACCTGATATTTTGGATAGGAATAGGGAGTCAATGGACATTTTGGCTGTTGGAACCCCTACAGCTTCAGTGTATCCATAAACTGAAGCCAGGGGAAGTTGTCACTGGTCATGATAACGTTTACTGGGAGGGTAGAAGACAAAGAACTATCCTGACAGGACACCTACTTTTTCAAGCTAATTATAGCTGTGTGTATGTTAAAACCACCACAGTGCAAGATATACATGTTAATCTCATTACCACTGCAGACAATCATATTGTTTATTGGCCTGCAGACAGAATTTTGCAAGTAGCCCTTAGTTTTCAGATACCCTTTAATTGGACCAACTTAGTACCTGATCGATTTCAAAATTTGCTTTCACTGGTACCAGAGGTTCAAAGGATCTCTGAAATATAAGGGCAAATTCACATGCTTCAATATATATATCAAGCTGAAAAGAATGCCTTTTATACAGCTTATAGAGTGTCTACTTTGTGTACTAAGTATGATGCATTGTGCTTTGTAACCAAAACTGTACAACAACCTCATCATATTATTGCTATGGGAATAATATTGCTTACATTGCTGTTAGTTAGTTTAGGATTATGTTATTGTTTTGGAAAAGACATAATAATAGTAATACCTTTCATGTCCATGCTAATCATGAATTCTCATTATATCCAATGAAAACCCCTAAGGCTGAAACATCTGATGTAGAATCAGAAATCCATGGCTTAATGCAAATAGAGATTTGAGAATATCTGTTGTACTAGAAGTACAAAAGGGGGGAGTGTGGAAGAAGGGAAAGAATTGACAAGGATTTGTAGGGGATCTTAATGTATGTCAGTCTGTTAGCAAGAGTTAGGCCAGCCATAACCCTAATGACGTGAGACTTGTAGAAGTGAGGATAGTGTGAGGCAAGTATGAGAAGTTATCACAACCTTGCACTGATACTCAAATACGTAGATTGATGCTCAGAAAGTGAGAAAAATAAGATAGCAGAATAGCCTATGTATAAATAAAATGCAGCTGTTGCTCATTATTGTCTGTATTATTACTTGTTATTGTCTGTAACAAAGGTATAAATGCTTGCTGGAATTGTTTACCTGTTGAGAGACCTGTCCAGGACTGGGGCAACCCTGTGTCCTAGGACTCTCCCTCCCTCTATTGCAATTGCTTGAGAAATAATAAAGTATTTTGCTGCACCCAAAGAAAAAGCGAGAACTGCGTTTTTCTCCGACAGAGGGAATGAACAGAACAGGTAACCATCAAATGATCCATCCCGTCAACCATTCCCAGCTTCTGGAAACAGAGGCTAGAGACACCATTCCTGTCCATCCTGCCTGTGACACTGGCAGATGAAGTGTTAGCTCTTCCAAAAGCCCCCATGTCTTCACTGAACAGGGACAAACACACAGTGGCTGAAGTCCAGGGCCCTGAGCCCCACCACCCAGGGCTGAAGCCAAAGCCTAAGCAATGTAGATTTGTGAGGCCCCTGTGGCATCGTACCCCGAGAGAGGAACAAGGTGTCCTGAGGACTCAGCCAGAAGGTTGAGCCCTGACACACTACTGGCTTAGAGGGTCTCTGCCAGTCAGGAAGTGCTAGCAGCGAAGGAAGACTGGAACTGATGGTTGGAGGGGTGAAGAGGTTTGGGGTATGGTGGGGGAAGAGGCGTCTGGGACTGGATAACCTGGGGCTGGGCAGTCTACATAGGGGACACTTGCTCCTCCTGTGCCCTTTCCACACCCTCTTGTGAGTAGAGAAGGACCACCCTGTCCTCACCCCCAGAGGCAACCGTGTCTCAGGACTCTCCCAAGTTCCACCCACTAACTCTCTTCCCATTTGGGGTAGAGCTCGGGGCAACAAATCACCATCAAGATGAACACAACTGGCTGCTCCCTGTTCTGGTGTCACAGGGGCCTCTGGTGGGTGAAAGGCAGAACTGCAGCACTTCTCAGGCAGAATGTATCTTCTTCAAGCCAAAAAAAGTAAATTCTGTGCTGGACATGAATTCTGTGCATAAGAAGCAGTGCAGAATTCCCACATGAGTAACTCACACCTGGCACAAACATCACCTGCTCACTCCCATCTCTTCTCCCTATGTGTCGAGTCCCAGAGCTGCTGCTGTCATTAATGCACACAGGCTTTCACTCCCGCTAGTGCTGGCAAGACCCAATCCAGTGACAGGACTGAACCCTTATTTTCCTAGCACATGGGACAGTCTCAGCTGAGGGGGAGGCGAGATGGGGAGGGGTTACAAAGGGGAAAGTTGTTGTACCCATGTTGGTCCCAGGATAGCAAAAAGGTATTTTTAATTGGTTCTAAAAAAATTACCTCATCCACCTTGTCTCTCCAAGAAATCTGAAAGTGGCAGAAGGAGACAAACAGGAAGACAGAGCTCAGGACTCTAAACCAAACATTTCAACCCCTTGGAAGAAACTACATTTCCCTTCTGCCCCTGGGAATGTTTGTATCCTATATGAGGGACCACCCCATTCCCCTCACAGCAGCAAAGGGAGACTGCAGCCAGCCCCAGATGGTCCTTCCCAATCCTGGCATGTTTGTTGTGACAGCTTGTGTGTGGTGGGTGCACAGGCTGGCTACAGCTGGACCCATCTGCAGATTGGAAAGTCAGGGCAACTCTAGCACAGCTTGGGGGCTGTGGGCAGGGGGAGCAGTTTTGGAGCTGGGCCTCTGTCCTCTCTAGGTCCCATGGCAGATGGCTCTGGCAGCATCAAGTGGGTCCATCACTGCAGGAGGAAGGTTGGGGTAGTGTCTGAGATCAGGGTGAGAATTGGAAGGGGGTCCATGCTCAAGAATGGGGGATGGAATTCACCTCCCCACCCCTCTGCAGAGCTCAGCAACTAGGGTTTTATCCAGTGAAGTGAATTTCACTCTGGGTGACTTTGAGTCAGCCACGGAAAGATCCTTGGGCCTTAGGTTCCACACTGGCCACAGGAGTTTACTAGTTCTCCCTCCCTAGACGGCCGGGGGCAGCCAGGGATAATTAGTGAGTTATGGGAATTAGAAGATGAAAATTCACTAAGAACAATGATATTTCTGTGTTTATTATTAAATCCACAGACAGCCACCAATCCCTGTCCTCCTTCCAATGAGCTATAAATATCTAAGGGACTCAGCTACTGCTCCTGCAGTCAGTTCCTGCCCTTCCCCACTTTCTAAAGCAGCACTTTTAACACCAGGGCAAAGAAACATGCAAATACTTGGAACCAAATTCCAGAAGCTGCTGAGCATGGAGAAGTTAAAATGAAACCAAGGTTCCGTTTCTCCAAGGACCTGGCCCCAAGCGCAAAATAACAGACACTACCCAGAAATCTGAAATGGCCACTTCATAACTGACAAAATGTTAATAATCTGTTCATTTCTGGGAAATACCATTAAGAGAAACAACCCAGTGGTGGTGATATCCTGAGAAAAAGATCTCGTGTGTCTTTAGATCATACCCATTTGTAACCTGGAACTTTATACACTAAAATGCCTAATTCGTAGACCTACGGCAATTGCCTGGTGTCACTACAGGGCAGAATTAAGGTTGGTGCCTTACTTTTCAATTTCCATCCCCTAGCATATTGCAATTGCCGTTAAGTGGGTTTGACAAAATCCATTTTGTCTATTTCTTTCATTTAATTTCAACAGATGGGCTTAAAAATAAATATCGCTAAGCCCTTTTTACGATGTTTACAATTTCAATGTTCAGAGCTGTGGGAAGTTATGGGGGTCGTCAGACAACAATTGTTTAATAACAGTAACTGCTGAGATTCGAAAAGCCAAATCATATAACTGTTCAAAGAGAAATTGTCAATGTCACACCTAAAATATACAGTGTAACTATCCTTAAATCAAACTCGACTTTCTCCAAAAGCATTTCTGTATATTACCTATATAAATATGTTTTCATTTGCGTGTGTGTACAGTGAAATTAACATTTACTGCAATTTATTCATAAAAATCCAATCCTTTCAAGCATAATTTTAAGTAATAAAGTACTTGAATTCTTTCACTTCCTAGACTGGAATGTTTCATTTCAGGATAATTACACCCTCCTTGTGACGTATTTTACTCTCAGTACTGTAACCCCTTCGTGATGTAGCTCCTGTCTAGGAGCTCTGCTGAAGCCAGTGACACACTGACATGAGCAGAGACACATGACAGAGGGTGGAGGATGAGGTAACATGGAGGCTACCAGAGTTGAACGTGGCCATAAGAGCAAAAGCCCTCTCAGCCTCTCCTCTCTCCCACCTCCCAGAGTCAGTAATTCTGAGAAATCGTTCCCTGAAATATAAATAGCCCCAGTTCGAGAGACAGTGATTAACGCAGGTACCTTAGGGGCTGCAGCGCCAACCCCCTGCCTGGATGAGGAGGGTGAACAATTGCAGTAGAAATGAGTTAGGCTGGAAGAGGGCACAGCTGACGTGGGACTGGGAGCTGAGTTGACTAAGAGGCCAGAACTCATGGGGGGTTTGGGAGAAGAAGTCAACAAGACCGGGTAGAGGCATTTCAGTGTATTTTCCCCATTAACCATTCTGCCATGTATTTCATTTAGAAACTTTTCATTCCCATCTGAACACCTTGGAGCTAAGCAGGGTTGATGCATTTCCACTTACAGTGGTACAGTTGTAATTAGGTGCTTAATCAGAAGCTTATGCAACACAAAGCAGTCAATAATGGGTTGCTTTCATTCATTAACTTGACTGTGTGCTGTGTATCGCTTTTAAAAAAAGATGGTGTGAGCGAGTGTCAAAATTTTAGGCATTAAGAAATGGTAAGTTGGTGTCAGTTCATTTCTCATGTGTTTATCTCCTAATTTTAATGTCAGTTTTGAATCAGTATTAATACCATGTTGTTTTAACAGCAGCAGGGTCCATTTGTATAATCCTTTGCAAGATTTCATTGGATATTGTGAACCAGTCATCTTCACCTTTTATTTTGAGATTCCTAAATACAATCCAGTGCACCTCTCCTGAAAGACTGCAAGCCCTGGCTAGTGACATGTTCCTTAGAGAGCAAATACCTGACGAGCCCTTTCGCCCTAAAAACGTGCATTTGGCTCTTTGACGTTGCTTTATCCGCCCCACCAGAAAATGCTAGAGGTAACCAGGAAATTACAGTTGACCATCACTAGGTATACTTCTACCAGCTATGGGCCAACATTCAAATGCTTCTGTTTGTTTATCTTTCATTCAGCTTTGCAATTCTTAGATCCCATTTAAAAACTGGAAGTGAAATAACAGAAGCAAGTTAAGAAGAGAGCAGCATCTGGCATAGGTGAGGGTAAAACAATAAATAGAAAGAATTGACTATGCAAAAAGGAACATAGCAAACTAACAGAGTCCCAGACCCGCGTCCAACTGAACCAACCCCAGCCAGGCATATCAAGCTGGGTCCCTGAAACATCGCCCAGCCCGTCTGGCAGTGAACGCTGCGTGTTCCAGGCAGAGCTACAGTGTGTGCATCTGCTCTGCTGACGTGCTGCTTTGGTATGGAAGGGACCACGGCCACAGGGAGCAGAGACACGAACTCCTACAAAACGCATTCCCAGAAACACTTATAATGCCGCATCCCCTCCCCACCTCCCCACTGTCTGACATCCCCTCCCCTACCTCCACATGGCCATTCTCAGCCTATTGCTAACACTTCCTCCCAGCCTTCAGCACTATAAATAAGTAAAACATGGTGTTACAAAAGGTAGATCGTGCCATCTGGATGTCAGTAAGGATTTTGATACAGTTCCACATGGGAAACTATTCGTTAAATTGGAGAAGATGGGGATTAATATGAGAACCGAAAGGTCAATAAAGAATTGGTTAAAGGGGAGTCTACAAGGGGGTCATATTGAACGGTGAGCTGTCAGGCTGGAGGGAGTTACTAGTGGAGTTCCTCAGATAAGTCTTGGGACCAATCATACTCAACACTTTTATTAGTGATCTTGGCACAACAAGCGGGAGTGGGACACAAAGCCGGGAGGGATTGCCAATATGGAGGAGGACAGGAAAATCATACAAGAAAATCTGCATGGCCTTGACAGCTGGAGTAATAGAAATGGGATTAAATGAACAGTGCACAAATTCTAGTTGTTAGTCTCCAAGTGCATAATTTTGCAATAAGCTGGGGATTTATCAACTGAAGTGACAGAGAAGGAGAAAGACTTGGGTGTATTGGTTGATCACAGGATAATTATGAGCGGTCAATGTGATGCAGCTGTGAAATAGGTTAATGCAGTCCTAGGATACATCAGGCAAGGTATTCCCAGCAGACACATGAAAGGGTTAGTACTGTTATGAAAGGCACCGATGAGACCTCATCTGAAATACACCTCTACCTTCTGCCCTTAAAGTCTGTGAGTCTATAAACTGTGCTTTGTGCTACATAGACACTGATGGAGATCAGGGCCGCATCGTGGAGCACATGGCAGAGAACCTGACTGAGATCAACACCCCCATTCTGTTGGGCACTGCACAGACAGAGAGGGAAAGTCCTTGCCCCAAAGAGATCACAATCCAACTACACAATGGGTAGGAGGAAAACAGAGAGGGGCTATCACCAAGCAGGTCAGGGACAGAGCCAGGAACAGACCCCGTTAATGCCAGAGCTACATCACCCGCAGCTTGGAAAGGTCCCCACACCCCATTGAATTAGGCTACAGGAAGAGGTGCTTTGTCCATGGATGCACAGGCTGTCTTGGCAGAGCAGCTCAGCTGCAGTCCCTGCACCCAGCTGGGTGTGTGTGTCATGGGTCAGGAGAAGTCAGTGTCCAGTCCTGTGGGGTTGTGTTCCTGGCTCATACCTCCAGCACTCACTGCTGCCCCTCCCTTACCAGCTGCACTGGTCAGCCAGCCCTAGGCCTCTGTGAGGTCACTGCCCCTCCCACCCTCCCACTTCAAACCTTCAAACAGGGACATGGTGCACCAGTGCCAGACTGCACTAGTGTAAAGTCTCTCTGTACTAAGGGTTTGCACCAGTGCATAAAACACCAGGGTGGCAGAGACCTTCAGTACCCAAAACAGCAGTATGGTGGCACTAGAACTGGGATCTAGTTCTAGCTCTGTCACAGAGCTTGCACACATCAATGTTTCTCCTCCCAACTTTAGTCTCTACCCAGCTGCCCACTCACTGGGGTCTCCTCTCTCTCCACAGCTGCTCATCACTAAAATCTGTGTGGGTGTCACCAGACCTGAGGTAGTTCAGCTCTGGAATAGTCTTACAAGGGGGGCTGTGGAGTCTCTTTTCCTGCAAGTTTTTAAGAACAGGTAGGACAAACCTCTGTCAGAGATAATCAACATATAGTTGGCCCTGCCTCAGCAGAGACAGCTGGACTTGATGACATCTTGAGGTCCTATCTAGCCCTACATTTCTAGCATGCTATGCAATATATACGTATAAAAAAACATCCAGAGAAAAACCGCACGACAACATGAAGTCAGGCCATTCAAAAAACACCACCACCACCACCACAAAAAACTACATTGCACAGCATAAAATGACACAATACTAAGGAAAAGAAAGCAACACAATGCAAACTAACACACCTTAGGACCAAAGTACACAATGCAAAATAACAACTCAAACCAACATAACACAGACACAAAACAAGCTAAAGCAAAACAATGCATCATAAAACTATGCAACACAACATGGTACATCATAGGTCCAAATGGCACGATGCAAAACAGCTCAGCGTAGAACAGGACACAGCACAAGAGAATTATTTCAATGTAGGCCTGGAAGGGATCTTGAGAGGTCGTCTACTCCAGCCCTCTGTGCTGAGGCAGAACCAAGTACCCCTAGACATTCCCAGACTGGTGTATCTCTAACCTGGTCTTAAAAACCTCTAGTGAAGGAAATTCCACAGTCTCCCTTGGAAGCCAATGCAACACAGGCCAAAACATCACCGTACACACACATGCTGGGCTTGTGGATAAGGGGAGAGGCAAGAATTCAAACAATCTGGGTTCAGTTCCCAGTTTTGCCACAAATTCTCCATGCAAACTTGAGCAAATCACTTCAGCTCTCTGAGCTTCAGTTTCCCCATCTGTAAAATGGAGAGTCGCCTCCCACCATTGGCCTATTTAGCCTTTCAGCTTTTTGGGGCAAGGCCTCTCTGTCCCTGTGGGCATGTCGACACTGCAGTCAGACACCGGCGACTGGCCCGTGCCCGCTGACTTGGGCTCACACGGCTCAGGCTGTGGGGCTGTTTAATTGTGGTGTCCATGTTCCGGCTGGGGCTGCAGCCCAAGGTCTGGCATCCTCCCACCTCGCAGGGTCCTACAGCCTGGCTCCAGCCTGAGCCCAGACATCTACACTCCAATTAACAGCACCTTTGCCTGAGCCCTGTGAGCCTGAGTCAGCTGGCATGAGCCAGCTGGGGGGTTTTAACAGCAGGGTAGAGATACCCTTGGTGTCTTTTCCGCACCTGTCAGAATGGAGACTCTGATCTTGGTCAGTGTCTGTGCAGAGCCCTGCACAACAGGAAGCCTGATCTCAGTTGGGGACTTTGCAACTCCTGGCATTACAGGATCCCTGATTTTGTTTAGGGCCCCTGCAGCAACTGGCAAAATGTGGGGGCAGGATCTCTGTCAGGGTCTGTGCAGTGCACAGTACAGTGCTGGGGTGTGATCTTCCTTCGGGTCAGTGCAATGCCAGACCCAACGGGGACATAGATCTAAACTGAGGTCTCTGAAGTGCTCAGAACAATGGAGGCAGCAATTTGGGTTGCAGTCGTGCGCTGCCTGGCACAAGGGGGGCTGTGATCTCGGTTCAGGTCTCAGTTTTACCTGGCACAACAGTGGGGTCTGATCTCACCTCGGATCTCTTCAGTGCCTGGCAGGACAGGGTCCAGATCTCAGTTGGGGTCTCCGCAGCGCCTGGCAGAACACGGCCATGCTCAGTACGATAGGAGCCCTGATCTCAGTCACACACCTGGAGAGAAAAGCAGGAAGATTTTTGAGAATTTGAAATCAGTGTTTCAGAACTAAGGAGAAAATGGGGCACAAACTAAATATTTGCCAATATAAGGGAGAAGCATCAACATGTGGGGAGATTTTATGTCACCATTCAACAGTTTAAGAGAAAAGAGGGGAAACTGGAGGGGATTATACAGGGATATTGAATCAACAACAGAATGGGACGGATTCTTCTTGCCTCACACTCACAGGGCCAGGAGGGAGCCCTGGGTGATGTCTTTTCACAGGGGAAAAGAGCGGGGCTGGAGTCAGAAGGTCACTGGCTGTGACTGTGAAAGTCACTGGCTGTGGCGTCTGGAAATGTGACTAGGAGGCAGGAGGTGAGGGGGTTGATGGATTGGGCAGGTGGAGGAGGGGGAATAGCTGGACTGGGAAACCTGGGGCTGGGCCGTCTCTATGGGAGACACTTGCTCCTCCCTCCCCTTCCTGGCCCTTCCCACGCCCTGTTGCCAGCAGAGAGGGACCCCCCCAGCCCAGCCCAGTTCAGAAATCACTCGGGGGAACCATTTCCCACCCACACAAGGACAAATCCCTGCAGGTGAAAATGGGGGAAACACCCCAAACCTGAGATCTGAACTGGCCATTGGCGAAGGGCAGAGAAAATGGGGCACAATGGGGGGAGGGGAACAGGGAACTTCTCAGGGGTTTGGGGGAGGGGGGGTCACCCTGGGTGCTGCTCGTTGCTCTCTAGGGAGAAAGGGGGCAGGACGGGAGAGGAGGGGGGTCCCCATGGGGGGGCAGCGGTAAATCCGAGGGGATCTCAGCCCCCCCCTTTGTCCCCCCGCTCCTCGGGGGGTCACCTGCTCCCCCCCACCGCCATGTCCGGGCTGCACAGACATTTCCCGCCCGCCCCTTTCCCAGCCCCCGCGGGGGGTTAATGAAGGGCTCTCCCGCCGCGATCTGCGCATGCCCAGAGCCCCCACGGCACAAACCCTTCTCCGGCCCCGGGAGAGGCTCCAACGGCCCCGCGCGAGCCAGGCAGAGCCGGAGCGGCCCGCGCGCGTTTGCAACTTGGCTTCTTCTCTCCCATTCAACGTCACTTCCGGTCCAGGGAGAATCAGGAACTACATCTCCCAGCCTGCCCCGGGGGCGCTTTCGCCCTCTCCAGCCCAAGTTAAGGAGGTCCCCGGGGCCAGGCAGACCGTCTCCCCGCCCCTTCTCCTTTTCCCCTCCTGAGAGACCAGCCCCCCCTCCCGCCTTTTCCCGGGGAGCGGTTTAATACAGCGGCAGCGCTGGGAGGGCTTGTGACCTCTAAACAGCCGCCAATCCCCAGCCCTGACCCCCCAGCGCACCCCAAACTCCCAGCTCCCCCCAGCCCTGACGCCCCCAGCGCACCCCAGACTCCCAGCTCCCCCCCAGCCCTGACCCCCCACTGCACCCCAAACTCCCAGCTCCCCCCAGCCCTGACCCCCCCAGCGCACCCCAAACTCCCAGCTCCCCCCCCAGCGCTGACCCCCCCAGCGCACCCCAAACTCCCAGCTCCCCCCCCAGCGCTGACCCCCCCAGCGCACCCCAAACTGCCAGCTCCCCCCCAGCCCTGACCCTCCCAGCACACCCCAAACTCCCAGCTCCCCCCAGCCCTGATCCCCCCAGTGCACCCCAAACTGCCAGCTCCCCCCAGTCCTGACCCCCAGCGCACCCCCAACTCCCAGCTGCCCCAGCCCTGACCTCCCCAGCACACCCCAAACTCCCAGCTCCCCCCAGCCCTGACCTCCCCAGCACACCCCAAACTCCCAGCTCCCCCCAGCCCTGATCCCCCCAGTGCACCCCAAACTGCCAGCTCCCCCCAGTCCTGACCCCCACTGCACCCCAAACTGCCAGCTCCCCCCAGCCCTGACCCCCAGCGCACCCCCAACTCCCAGCTCCCCCTAGCCCTGATCCCTCCAGCGCACCCCCAACTCCCAGCTCCCCCTAGCCCTGATCCCTCCAGCGCACCCCAAACTCCCAGCTCCCCCTAGCCCTGATCCCTCCAGCGCACCCCAAACTCCCAGCTCCCCCCAGCCCTGACCCCCAGCGCACTCCCAACTCCCAGCTGCTCCAGCCCTGATCCCCCCAGTGCACCCCAAACTCCCAGCTCCCCCCCAGCCCTGATCCCACCAGCGCACCCCAAACTCCCAGCTCCCCCCAGCCCCAGCCGCTCCTCCCCCCGCTCGGCTCTGACACCCCAGATCCACCCCCGGCTCCCCCACCCTCGCTCCCGGGCCCAGCCTGGGCTCCGAGCTCTGCAGCCGAGCCGCGCTCCGGGCCCTCCTGCAGCTCCCGGCCCCGCCCGGGACACTCGCCCCCTGCAGCCCCGCTCCGGCCTTGGGGAGCTCGGGGACCCCCCAGGCAAGGGCGAACCAGGGAGCCGGGCCCGGGCCCTCCCGGCAGGAGCGTGTTCCCCCCCTGCCCTGCCCGCCCCGCGCTGCCCCGGGCCTCACCTCGTGGGCTGCGCTCCCAGCCCGGCCATGGCCCTGCTGCGGGCACAAAGGGGCCGGGCCGGCAGGAAGGGGCGGTTCCTCCCTGGGCCTGGCCCTGCCCCCCGGGCCCCACGCAGGGGGGATGGACACGCGGGGACCCGCCACAGCCCGGAGGGGGCAGGAGAGGGGCTGGGGCTCCCCAGGGGAAAAGCAGGGGCAGGTGCTGCTGAACCATCAGACTAAGGAGCCCCCGGCTGAGAGTGCAGCGAGCACGTGTCAGTTCAGCGCTGGAGATGGGACCCAGCACGTGTCAATCACCTGCCTCTAAAGCCTCTAAATCCCCTGGGCACCGCTCGCCAGGACACAGCTTGGGAGCTGCCCTGGGAATAGATCCTGCAGGAACTCCCTTCCCCCGTCTGCTAGCTTGTGTTTGTTACAGCCCTGGTAATAACCCCCTGCCTGTG
>NW_022060102.1:342126-392179 GCF_007399415.2 Gopherus evgoodei
TTTTGGGGGGAAAGGCATCTAGTCTTCATTGAATGACATCAGGGAATGGAGAATCCACCACTTTCCTTGGTAGCTTGTTCCTGTGGTGAATCATCCTCGCTGTTGACTATTTGGGGCTTAGTTGTAACATGAATTTGTCTCTTTTCACCTTCCAATCATTGAGTCTTGTTATGTCTTTCTCTGCTCCATTCAAGAGCCCTTTAATACCCAATCTTTTCTCTCCATTAAGGCACTTCAACACTTCAGTGAAGTCACCTTTCAATCTTCTTTTGATAAGCTAAACAGGTGGAGCTCTTTCAATAGCTCACTGGAAGGCATTTTTCTCCAGTCCTCAGAATATTTTGGTGGCTTTTTTCTGCCCCAGCTCCAATTTCACAGTATCTTTTTCAAATGAGGACACCAAAACTAGAGACAGTATTCCAATATCAGTCTCACTGATGCCGTGTCACCTCCTGTGACGTTATTGACATAATCTGTAACTTTATAGATCACCATTGTGACCACTGTTCTATATTTGCAGCCAATATGATAGAAAGGTTGTAGTGAAACGGGTCTATGGAGAGGTTCTGATTGGCTGATTATAATTATGCTATTTCTAGATGTGTATCATTTTTGTAGTTGATGTTATGAATATTGGCTCTATGCTGTCTGTATTCAAACTTGTGCTATGCTTCCGAGGAACACCCCAGCCAGACAAGTTGGTGTCAGTTCTGCCTAGCCTGCTTGATGGCCCATTAAGGACCATCAGCTCTACAATCAACGCATTGAGAGAAAGCAGATACGCCTTGTGGCTCAGCAAGGTATGCAGGGACCTGCCTATGGACAAAATTCAAAGGTTTTTCTATGCCACGTGCTGGATAGAGTGTCCTCGGGACAAAGAAAGCAAAGACCACATGGCAAGAGACTGTAAAAGGCTGATGCCTCGTCTCCAATCCTGCTTCGTACCTCTGAAGGGACTTTGCTACAAACTGAAGCTCTGTACGAAGGACTGAATGCCCCATCCCAGCTGTGGATGGACTCCAGAGACTTGATTTGAACCTGTAGTTTATTCCATCACTGCTACAAGCCTGCACCAAGAACTTTGCCATTACTGTATGTGAAGGGTTAAAATTCATGTGCATTTTATATAACAACCTGGTCTATGGATTGTGCCAGCTCTTTTCCAGACCCAAAGTCCAGAGTATAATCAAGGGACCAGAAGCCTAGCAAATAGTGACCAGCTAAAAGAAAGCTGGGTAAACAGAAAGCCTTGCTTGCTAAGATAGGCTTGGTCAGCAAATTGCCAGGTGTTGGAGCTAAGAACTAAAGAATTGTGTCTTATTCAGAGTTGCAGATTGAACAAAGAATCCCTGTTCCTGTTGTGTAAATCTCTTCTGTAGGGAGACCTTCTTCCCACAGATCCAACCTTGAGTTTATGGAAAGTTGGCAGATGTCAGTATAAGATATGGCATCCTTCCACCTCCCTTCCCAGGGACCAATGCCTGCCTTAAGACACACAGAAAACAATCTTTATTGCCATATACTTTCACTGTTTCTTTGCTTTAACCCCTAGGAATGTACCTGGAGGACAATCAAAGGAGTTGCTCCATTCCTATGGACCTCAAATCAGAATTCAGCATAGATATTTTATACTAATAACATTTTATCAAAGTATTCATGAAATGTTAACTTGCTAACTTGAGACCATGGGTGGAGACATTATGTAACCTGTTAACCTTTGGCTACTGTGCTTATCATGTCTTGCTGCAAAACCTATCCCAGAGTTTGGAACTCCCTACCCCGTCACTTTCCCCCACCCATGGAAAATCTATATATTCTATTGTAATCAATTAACAGTGTCTCTGAGCTTAATAAGCAAGGTGACACTCTGCCAGTGCTGTGTGTAATAAACTCCTATTCTTGCCCTCTACACGATGGAGATTTATGTCCTTCACAGACACCTGCTGAATAAAGAGGAGATTCAGCATCCAGCTTGGCTGAATGTGTCTTCTCTCCCCACAGCTTGGTGATCTTCTGAGGAAATGGAGAAGACTGCCTTTGCCTAGCTGTACATCGCTTGCAAAAGAAACAAGTCTTCTTGGTGGCAAGTGTTGAAAGGAGCCATTAGACAAATGTGGAGACAGGAAAAATGTCCCCCAACTCAACTGGCATCTGTGGATGCTGAAGTCACAACACAAAGTGCTAAACAGTATATGAGCACAGGCTGGTGTCAGAAGAGTCTCTACCAAAGCCTTTTCCACCAGCAGGGGCCTCTCTGTGCACAGAACTCCTGATAGTGTGATGGCTGCAGGCAGTGGAGAACTCTATTTTGGCATCTCTTAGTCAGTGAACATCTACAGAGGCTGTTTAAAGGTCTCTAGATAGTGATCTTTGGGAAGAGCTGGCTGAAGTGTCTTCCTAGTAACCAGGAGATCCTGGCTTGGCCTGCCAGTTCTTCCTTGCAAGTCTTGAGGGAAATGGGGAACATCTGTAGTTTGGAATTTGCAGGTGTTGTCTTGGACCAT
Organism: Gopherus evgoodei; assembly: GCF_007399415.2. Lineage (NCBI taxonomy): Eukaryota > Metazoa > Chordata > Testudines > Testudinidae > Gopherus > Gopherus evgoodei. Next base: position 344,631 of record NW_022060102.1, read on the forward strand.
CAAATGGAACAGTTGCAAGCAGTTTCTTGAGACAGGCACCATGGCTTAGCTGGGTAAAGCACCTGTCTAGTAAACAGGAGATCCTGGGTTCAACTCCCAGTGGTGCCTTGCTCTACGAGTTTTGTCCCCTCTGCTCACATTTTCCTGTGTCTTTCCAGGAAACAGAAGAGACCTCCCTTGGTATCCAAGTCATTGCTTGCTAAGGAAAAGGCTTCTTTGGAGAGAAACATTGGAAAGAATCAAATCACAAGCCTGGAGTTGATGAAAAGGCTGCTGTGACTGGCATTGGCATGGTGGTTGCTTTGACTGCAATTGCTGCAACACAAAAGCCTGCACCACACGTCCTTGTGATTCGCTGGAGATGTCCACACACAGATGTCATGTCATCTTCCTTTTGATTGTCACTGATGAACAATGGGGCAGCTGGGAGAAAAGTCCCAGAGGCACTTGCCAGGTAAAGTGGAGGTTAGAGATGCAGCACCCAGTGGTGCCTTGCCAAATGTGTCCACTTCTCCCACTTTTTGGTCAATCTTTTGAGGAAACAGAGAAGACTGCCTCTGCCTTGCAATGAAAATGCTTGCAAAAGAAACAGGTCATTTTTTCTGACAAGTGTTGGAAGGAGGCACCTAAGAAACGTGGAGACAAGGAAAAGGTCATCGTAACTCAACTTGCATCCATGACTCTTGAGGCCACAACGCAGAGCACTGAGCACTGAACGACCACAGCTGGGGACAGAAGGGTCCTTTTCAAAGGCATTTTCCACTAGCAGGGTCTTCTCTGTGCACAGAATTCCTGATAGTTTGATGTCTGCTGGCACTGGAGATCATTATTTTGGCATCTCTCTCTCTCTCTCTCTCTCTGTCTCAGTGAGCATCTGCTGTGGTTGTTGAAAGTCTGTGATGGGATCTCTGGAATGCAACCTGAACAGTGGGACCCCTGAACCCTTTGTCCTACCACCTGGACTCCCTCTCACACATGTAATGCTGAGACAAGCTGTGAATCTCTGGCAGATATTGCACTTACACAGACACCCGTAGGTAGGGACACAGCCAACTGAATTACATGAATGCTTCTCCCAGCCACTCATAACACTAATGATAGAGAGTCGCCCCCCCCCCAGCTCTGCAGCCTTTTGCCCCTGGATCATACCATCTTGCCTTATCAGTGTGAGTTTATTACGCAGGGTCCACCCCTCCCTCCCTATGAATAGTACATGAACCAGCCTTGTAATGGAGCTGAGATTTCCCAAGAACTTCAAGTAAGATGCACCAGTTTAAGTACAGCATAAAACAGATTTATTAACTACAGAAAGATGGAATTTTAAGGATTTTAAGTGGTAGGAATAAAAGATCAAAGTAAGTTACCATGGAAATTAAAGATAAATTCACAATCTAAGTTTTACACCTTATTACACTAGGCTGTAGTTAGGTTATGCACACAGGAAGGCTTAATGCTCGAGCTGCTGCACATGCTGGGCAGGCTTGAGGCTGGGCTTCCCATGGCAGGAGAGAAGAAGAAGACTCGGCCCATGGAGGGGCAGGCTGGGGCTTCCTGGATCCCATGTGCTCACAGCCAGTGCCCTGCCCCCACTCCCAAGTCATCCAAGGTGCCCCCAGGTCGGCCAGAATGGAGCAGCAGTTTTCACTGCACTATGTCCACTTATGGCTTACAGGCAACTCCCAGACTCACCACAGCCCACCATCTCGGCCAGAAAGGAGCCCACTCAGCCTCACCACTGCTGCTTTTCCTTCCCCCCAGAACCCCGCTTCTCCTGGGCTGTAAGGACCCATCCCTGGGATGCCAAGAGGCAGCCACAGGGGTCTGTCTCCCAGCAGCCAACTGCATCTCCATGGGTTCAGCCCTCAGAAGGGCAGGTGGGAGTTTCCTGGATCCCAGTTGCTCACAGCCAGCCCAGCTTCCACCTCTAAAACCATCAGTCATGCCCCCAGGTTGGCCATAAAGGAGTAGCCATTCTCCACTTGGACTCAGCTTTGCTTGTTTTCCTTTCACCCAGAACCCCCCTTCTTCTCCTGGGCTGCAAGTAGCCACCCCTGGGAAGCCAAGAGGCAGGCACAGGATTCTACCTCCCAGCAGCCAACTGCACCTCCCCAGGCATTGCAGAATGAAGGGTGGTGCTCTGCTATCTCCACTTAGCTGCACAGCTTCTTCCCTGCTTTTCTCAGCTCAACTTTCCTCTATTGCCCCATTCCTGCCTCACTTCCTCCTTTGGCCAGTCATGCAAAGGAGCCCAGCAGGAAGTGACAGCCTCTATAGGCCAACCTCCAACAGCAGAGGTGGCCAAGCCACAAGCCTCCAAATGGTGACTGGCCTAACTACTCTAGGTTCTCCAGCCTGACACCAAGGTGCTTTCTCCACTGCTGTCAGCATCCTCTGTCATGCAGGAGTTGTAGTTATCCCAGGGATAGGCCAATAGGAGGAGCGGCCTTTCTGAACAACAAGGGGATCTGGGAAAAGGAAGCCAGCCTGTTTCTGCGTGGTTTTGAACCAAAGACTTTTTGCATGTTAGGCAAATATGATAACCACTATACTACAGAAACTCCACCTACTTGGTTGTTGCTCACTCTGGCACAGACCGATGGACAAATCTAGAGAATGTGGTGGTAGCCCCTCGATAGGTCAGCTGGCAGAGCAGAGGACTGGAGCCAGCACTCAGGAAGTCGTCCTTACGTCACCCCTGTGACTCCAGCTTGAGGGAGAGCTTCTTCTTCTTCTCCTTGCTGACAAAGAGCAAGAGAAGAATGAAAGGTCAGGTGGGCCAACTCGGTGCAGAAGCCCATGCTGTCTTTTCCTGCTGCATAGCCTGAAATGAGGGACTCGTGGCAGTTAAAGGAACTGCTGCACTCTCAGAAAACATCCTGCCCGTGCATAAAGGAGGATAGAAGAGCCTGTTAGTCTAGCATGCTCCCAACTGAACTGTTTCAGCAGCTGCTAGGTTTCTTTTTGGCCTATTACTTTTCTGTCTGGGATGTTGTTGTCAGCTGTGGCACAGAAAAAGGATGTAATTGCGAGCTGCCCATGAAGATAAGATTAACTTTTGCCTTCCTTGCTCGGCTTTACTTGCTTCCTCACCCTATTCCTGCCTTAGTTCCTGTGTTACCTGAAGGCAACGGGGGCCCAGCAGTACGAAGAGGAAGTTAGACAGCTAGACCCTGGTGGCAAAAGTCCTACCACCGCTTGCCACCCCACTCTCTTCTCCCAGCTTCACATATTGACTGCCAGGGACTTGGTGCCCAGCAGCGCAACGGAAGGCAGTGGACAGAGCCACCCTCGCCTTGAAGCTCTGGCTCATTAAACTGTATCTTCAGTCGCTGATGGCCAATGAGAGACCAACAGCGCTTGCTATTTTAGCACTTGAAAATGCCATTGGTCAGTCTCTTTAATGCTGTTACATAACAAATGAAAATAGAATCTCAGTGTGACATTCTGTACCTTTGGGGGAGCGTGCTGTAACCCCCATATTCCTCATTTTCATATAATCGTGATCTTATATACAGAGCATGCCTTGTAAGGCATCAGGGGAAAGGATATGATCTGCTGAAAGTCATTTCTCTACCCATAGATGTTTACCATTCATGCATATGAAGTTATGAGAATTGTGCAGTGTGGTTATCACTATGCTGTAAGGTGGGGGAGTCAGCCAAATATTAGCTCCCCAGTGACAACAGCAAGGAAAGTAACCAACACCCGGACAGGGTGTCAAACAACCCATCAACAGCCATTGTTCAGCAAGGGAGCTACAGTGCAATCACTTACCTGCAAGAGGACACCCCAGGGGAATTGCTCAGACTTGCTTGGAGAGACGCAGTGATGCTCACCTGACTCTGAAGGGGGAGCAAAGCCAAGAGGGAAGAAAGGACATGATAAAAGCAGAGACATTTGCCATGCTTTGTCTCTCTCGTCCACCTACATCTACAGACACCCCCACACCAAGCAACTGAAGTGCTGACGAAAGGGGAGAGCCTGGCTGAAAAGCCACCAGCCGGCCTGTGGTGAGAAGCATCTAAGTTTGTAAGGGCATTGAAAGGGTTAAGATCAGCTTAGAGTGCATTTTGCTTTTATTTCACAAAAACATCGAGGAGTCCGGTGACACCTTAAGAACTAACAGATTTATTTGGACACAAGCATTCGTGGGTAAAAAGCCCTCTTCTTCAGATGCATGGAGTGAAAATTGCAGATAGAGGCATAAATATATATTGGAACATGATGTAAAGGGAGTTACCATACAAGGGAAGAACCAGTGTTGAAGGCTAATTCAGTCAGGATGGATGTGACTCTCTCCAAGTAATTGACAGGGAGGTGTCAATACCAAGAGAGGGAAAATTGCTTTTGTAGTGAGCCAGTCACCCCCAGTCCCTCTTCAAGCTCAAATTAATGGTGTTAAGTTTGCAGATCAGTTGTAACTCTGCAATTTCTCTTTGAAGTCTGTTTTTGAAGTTTTTTGAATGGCTTCTTTTAAATGGCTACTTTGAATGGCTACGTTTAATTGTGTTATTGAATATGAACATGTAAAAGTGTTATGGAAGTCCCATGTGGTCTAGTGGTTAGGATTCTTGGCTTTCACCCAAGCAGCCTGGGTTCAATTCCCCACACAGGAACAATGCAGCGCTTCTCCTTGGAGGGGAGGCAGGAAACAAAAAGAATGGGAAGGGATCCTGCCAGCAGCAGAGCTGGATAGAGTTGGGAGCAGTACTGGATTTGCCATAGTGCTAGGCCCACGCTCTGAAGGGACCTGTAACAGTAATTTCCTCCCCTCTGCAGAAAGGGAGCCTCAGAGCAGCCTGGATTCAGTAGGGGAGCTGGGACCCCATAGGGCCCTGGGAGCTGTAGTTCCTTGACCAGCTCCCTGCCTTGGAGCAGAGAAGGAATATTTCCCAGGATTCCCTTGGTTGCTATCCTCAGGAAAAGGAGGGAGGAAGCTGTAAGACTCCATGCACTGCAGCTGCCTAGGGCCAGGGCTGAGGATTTAGAGTCCCTAGTGCTGCCCTTGCAAGGTTTAAGCATGCTCAGCCTTGGCATTGCCTCTGCTCCTGCGGCTAGTAGCTGCAGCTGTCTAAGGCTGGCCTCTGGCAGTTGCCCCATGGCTGTAGCTAGAGAAACTACAAGTGGCTCTATGACTCCTGCGGGCCATTAAGCTAGAGCACCTAAAGACACTGGAGTTAACCTCAAGGAACAGAGGTCACCAGTAGGAAAGGAATGTCAGGGAAGGCAGGAGCATGTCAGGCTTGCAGAGGGAGCTTCCAGCTGGTTGGGAGCATGTCCAAAGTAGAAAGGAAACAAGTATGGGGAGAGGTGGTGGGTGACCAGGTAGCAGACTAGCATGTAGATGGGAGCAGAGGGAGAGATGCTGGTGTCTTCAGATTCCCAAGGGCTAAGTCCTCACTTTGGGGAAATAGTATTTGCAGGTGGCTTGCTCACATGGCAGGATGGGGGCTGGGGGAGGGATCTGTCAGAACTGATCAGGTGTCTGCTGGCTTTAGGACTTAGAGCTGAGACTAGGACCACATGCAGTGACTGGTGACATGGGGGGGTACTGGAGACATGGCTAGAGAAGGTCTGAATGAGGAAAGAGATAAATCTGTGGGGAGTTTCCTTGGTCACTATGAAAGTTCTGCTCACTGTGGACACTGGTAAACCCACATGGGTGTACAGCTCAATAAGAAAACCCACGGGCTGAGGGAGCTGTGTATGGCAATGCATATAGTCATGGAGAGGGTGTGTGATCAAAATGAAAAATGTCTCTGAGGTTCAGTACCGGGTATACGAAGGCACCAATGGCACTGCCCCACCAGGCCCACACTCGGAGCCCACAGTGACTACACTGGGGCCCACAAATATGTTTGGTGCCAGGGCCCACAAAAGGTTAATCCAGCCCTGACTGCCCGAGCACTATTTCAGCCTCACATTTTTGGGTGGAGCTCCCACAGTGAGAGCTGCAGAGCACTCCCCCGCAGCACACACACACACACACAAGCACACCTGCTGGTGTTGGGAGGGGAACAGGAGAAAGGACAAAAGAAGAGATGAAGAGAAAGGAGGGAGGGACAGGTGGATGGAGGAAAAGGTGAAACACAAAGGACAAACCCTAATGTCCCCATGATTCTAAGGGAGAAAATCCCAGGTGCGGAATAAAATTCTGCCTCCTTAAGCTCATGTTTTCCATGCCTAGAATTCAACTCTCACCAGATGGATCAGACTGAACAGGTTTCAAACCTCCAGGAGGCTCTTACCTCCTAAACAGGGACAGCTGTTTTCTAGTAAAATCACTACAAGGGAAGGAGAAAACTGGAAAGAGGTTTCTCCTGGCGCTCACGTCTGTGAACCCGAATACTCTCTCAGTCCTCAGACAGAGACCTGGAGAAGGAGACTTGCTGAAGCAAAGCCACAGGGGTCTCTGAGGTTTCCCTAGCCCCTGGCCCCTGACTGATGTCAGGATCTCTCTGTGAGGTCACCACCTGTTCACCAATAGTCTTTGACCAATAGTGTGAGGTCCTGCAAAAGGCCTTTGTGATGTCACTGCCACACCCCTCCCTTGCTGTGCCAATGTCCTGCCCCTGGCCAGGCACTTTGGAGCTTTGAGCTACTCCCTGTGGATCACCCCACTCAAGGAGCTTTTCTATAGAGCATCCTCAGATGTCTGAGCACACGAGTGCCATGGCAATGAACTGACATACATGGCACCAAGATGAGATCATTAGTAGACTAACCTATAGGAGAAGGACACCCCAGCATTAGTAGGGGAGAAATCCCTACTGAACATGCATTACACCTAGCAGACCCTGCGTGGGGTCGGGCAGGGGCTGCGGAGGAGGGAGACCTGGGAAAGGGATGGATGGAAAATGTCTGTGCAGCCGGGACATGGCCGGGGGGCGAGGGGAGAAGAGCAGGTGACCCCTGAGGAGTGGGGAGAAAAAGGGAGGGCTGAGATCCCCTCGGAATTACCACTGCCCTCTCCGTGGAGACCCCCCTCCTCTCCTGTCCTGCCCCCTTTCTCCCTAGAGAGCAACAAGCAACATCCAGGGTGACACCCCCTTCCGTCAAACCCCTGAGAAGTTCCCTGTTCCCCTCCCCCCATTGTGCCCCATTTTCTCTCCCCTTTGCCAATGGCCAGTTCAGATCTCAGGTTTGGGGTGTTTCCTCCCATTTTCACCTGCAGTGATTTATAGACTCATAGACTCATAGACTCTAGGACTGGAAGGGACCTCGAGAGGTCCTCGAGTCCAGTCCCCTGCCCTCATGGCAGGACCAAATACTGTCTAGACCATCCCTGATAGACATTTATCTAACCTACTCTTAAATATCTCCAGCGATGGAGATTCCACAACTTCCCTAGGCAATCTATTCCAGTGTTTAACTACCCTGACAGTTAGGAACTTTTTCCTAATGTCCAACCTAAATCTCCCTTGCTGCAGTTTAAGTCCATTGCTTCTTGTTCTACCATTGGAGGCCAAGGTGAACAAGTTTTCTCCCTCCTCCTGATGACACCCTTGTAGATACCTGAAAACTGCTATCAGGTCCCCTCTCAGTCTTCTCTTTTCCAAACTAAACAAACCCAATTCCTTCAGCCTTCCTTCATAGGTCATGTTCTCAAGACCTTTAATCATTCTTGTTGCTCTTCTCTGGACCCTCTCCAATTTCTCCACATCTTTCTTGAAATGCGGTGCCCAGAACTGGACACAATACTCCAGTTGAGGCCTAACCAGCGCAGAGTAAAGTGACAGAATGACTTCTCGTGTCTTGTTTACAACACACCTGTTAATGCATCCCAGAATCATGTTTGCTTTTTTTGCAACAGTATCACACTGTTGACTCATATTAAGCTTGTGGTCCACTATGACCCCTAGATCTCTTTCTGCCATACTCCTTCCTAGACAGTCTCTTCCCATTCTGTATGTGTGAAACTGATTGTTCCTTCCTAAGTGGAGCACTTTGCATTTATCTTTATTGAACTTCATCCTGTTTACCTCAGACCATTTCTCCAATTTGTCCAGATCATTTTGAATTTTGACCCTGTCCTCCAGAGCAGTTGCAATCCCTCCCAGTTTGGTATCGTCCGCAAACTTAATAAGCATACTTTCTATGCCAACATCTAAATCGTTGATGAAGATATTGAACAGAACCGGTCCCAAAACAGACCCCTGCGGAACCCCACTTGTTATACCTTTCCAGCAGGATTGGGAGCCATTAACAACTACTCTCTGAGTATGGTTATCCAGCCAGTTATGCACCCACTTTATAGTAGCCCCATCTAAATTGTACTTTCCTAGCTTATCTATAAGAATATCATGCGAGACTGTATCAAATGCCTTACTAAAGTCTAGGTATATCACATCCACTGCTTCTCCCTTATCCACAAGGCTCGTTATCCTATCCATGAACGTAGGTGGGAAATGGTTCCCCCGAGTGATTTCTGAACTGGGCAGAGGGTTAATGGGCAGAGGCTGGGGGGGGCCTGAGACAGGGACACCTCTGGGCTGGGCTGGGGGGGCCACTCTCTGCTGGCAACAGGGCGTGGGAAGGGCCAGGAAGGGGAGGGGGGAGCAAGTGTCCCCCATAGAGAGGGTCCAGCCCCAGGCTGCTACCAGTAGCACATTCCTATCCTGGCCGGGGGGGGGCTTTCTCCAGCTGGGACCTGCCCCCTAGGCAGCCCCAGGCTCTGACCGCACCAGCCCCGCCTGGAGCCCCCAGTGAGTGAGAGACCCCGGAGGGGGAGGGGGAGGGAAGCACTGGGCCCTGACAGGAAAGTAACTCTCTCCCCTCAGATCTTGGTGTTTTCCTCTCATGTTATCAAATATGCAGTTTGTGACACAATTTCTTTGCAAATCTCAAAGATTCAAATAAAGTAACCTAAACATTTGCCCCACTTCTCTCTAGTTGTCTATTTCTACTTGAATATGCCCTGAGATTTTCCTGTCTCTAATTATAAAATAATAAGAAAATCTCAGATTTACACCTTTTCTCAGATTATTGAACACAAAATGTTTTCAAATGTTGCCCATTTCCTCTTTATTCATTTATCAAGTATTCATGTGAAACACTCAGATTTTACCTCCTATCAACAACTGATATAAAATCCCTCTGATTTTCCACTTTCCTCTCTATAATTTGCAAAATGGATCCAAAATCTCTGATTTCCACCCTTTGTCTTTCATTTCTGAACACTGATCTGAAAGCTCAGGTTTTCCCTCTGTGTCATTATCAAATGTCAATTAACAATCCTCTCAAGTTTTGTGCTGTTCCTTATGTTTCTAAATCCCAAAAACTTCTTCCTTCGGGGGAACCTGTTGCCCTGAGTCGCTCTCCATTCTGGATGTTGCAGGGGATTAAATTTCCCAGTGATTGTCTTTCCCCTCTCCTTTGAGGATCATTTGTTCCCTCTTTTAGCTCTGTTAGATATTTGCCAAAGAAAGAGACCAGCCTGATATTTAATACACATCAAAGCCAGAGGCCTCCCCTGGTTTGGGGATCAGTGGTTCACAGCTGGTAGTAGGAGATTTGGCTGGCCCCTTTTCTTTTCTCCAGCTGGCACAGGATGAGGGGGTCACTCTGAGTGCAGCATGTCTTGAGAAGTATCCCAAACCACAAGACAAATGGTCTCTGTGAAGGGTTGCTTCCCACAGTGCTAAGATGTAGCCATCTCTGGCAGGATCCATGGTGTGGCCCGTGAAGTCTCACTGTGTGTCCCGCAGCCGGGAATCAAAGGGCTCTGGGCTGCCCGTAGCCGTGGGGAATCCAAACCCCTTTAAAGTTCAGCCGCAGCCGGGATTCAAAAGGTTCTGAGCTGCCCGCAGCCGCAGGGAGCCCAGAGCTCTTTAAATCTCAGCCTCGGCCAGGATTTATAGGGCTCTGGGCAGGCGGGCGGGGAGCTCAGAGCTCTTTAAATCCCAGCCACCAGGGCCGGCTTTAGGCCAATTCAACCAATTCCCTTGAATCGGCCTCGCTCCTAAGAGGACCCCGCACCCAAGCCCCAGTACCAGCAAAAGCCAGTGCGCTGTACCAGGGTGGCCCAGTTTCCCCAGGGGGCAATTTAAAAGGCCTGGGGCTCCCAGCAGGGGCTGGAACCCCAGGCCCTTTAAATTGCCACTAGAGCCCTGCTGCTGGAGCCCTGGGGTATGGCTGCGGGGCTCTGGGGGCTATTTAAAAAGTCCAGGACTGCCATTGCTTCTACCTCCCCGGCCCTTTAAATAGCCACTGGAGCCCCGCCGCTTCCCCAGGGTTCCCGCGGCTATTTACAGAGCTGGGGCAGTGGAAGCAGGGGCGCCCCGGGCCCTTGAAATAGCCCCCAAGCCCCAGGCTGCTGCTGCTACCCTAGTGGGAGAGGGGGGAGGAGGAGGCACTCACCATAGAGGATGGGCTGTACCCCCTGTACCTGCACCCCCTGCCCTGCCTGCAGCCAGCCCGTCCCCAGCCAGCCCCTGCTGCACCCCCTGCCCGCACCAGCCCCGCACCTCCTGCCCTGCTTGCACCAGTTCCTGCCTGCAGCCTGCCCATCTCCAGCCAGGCCCACACCCTCTGCCTTGCCTTCAGCCCTGCACCAACCTCTGTCTCCAGCCAGCCCTGCACCCCCTTCCCTGTCTCCAGCCAGCCCCTGCCACACTGCCTGCCCTGCCCGCACCAGCCCTGCACCCCCTGCCCTGTCTCCAGCCTGTTGATTACTGATTATTCTTGCCCCTCGCTCCACCAATATGGTCACAAGGTGCCCGTTATCTACTGGCTAATGAGCGTTGGGATAGGGCGGAGGTTCGATCACTGGATGCCCTTGGGAGGGGTGACAAGTGCCCCGAAGGTAGCGATGGGGATAACGCAAACAATCAGTCGTGGGGTTAAAAATTGAGGGTTTATTGAATGGGTCACAGGTGAGGATAAGGAACAACTCAATATTAGTTACAACTTGGGCTTACAATATAATACCAGAACAAATAATAAAAATACTGCAATTACAAACAGAAGCTGACCCTGGTATTTTTCTAGGTCCCAGTAGTTATTCAGGTCCTTCCAGGGGTTAGTAAGGGTGCTATTGGTGCTATTATTAAGCATAAATGCAATTACTCGTCTAAATAAAAGCAAAATGCAATAAGATGACTACAGCTTGCCGTGAGACTCCAGCTTACAACACGATACAGACTCAGTTAGCTAACAACAATAGTAAAATCAGCACCCAGGCATACTCACACACACAAACCACGAAAGTTTCATCATCACCGGTAATCGGGTAGGCTCCTTAAAACACGCGGCCGAGGGAGTCCTCGAGTTGATCAGGCTCGGTTACAAGGTCCAGCTTTTTTTGTTTCTCCCTGTCCACTCTATACGCACTGGACAATTTATAAAGGTAATGACGTGTTCAATTTTTTGGCTAGGTTTCTCCTAATTAGGAGACTTGCAGGTGCCTCGTTACCACCCTCAGCGGGGGTGGGGGGGTTCCTGGAAATGGCTGACCACAAAATTTGCCTAGCATCAAACTGTAACTTACAGGAAATGTTTTTCGCTTGAAACTGTGTGCTCGTTTCCTGAACATGGAGGCCAGGGCAGAAAGCTGCTTAAAGCTGCAGCAAAAGAAAAACAGGCACTAACATGCTCCCGTGCCCTGGGCTCCATGTGAACGTTATGCCTATACCTCAGATTCCTCCTCCGACTTGCCGTCCCCTTCTACAAGAGGGCGTGTGTCGGGGGAAGAGCAATGTAGGCTGACCTGATAACACGATGGACGCAGGCTTTTAAGCAGGCACAGCCAAGGCAGAGCAGGATGCACCCGACCAGGAGGGAGATAAGGAGAGATTGGAAATAAGCCTTATAGGCTCCGAGACCCAACCAATCGAGCCAGGACCAAAATTGGAAGGTCTCCCTCGACTCACGCATGGCGGTTCCTAAAGCCCTGAGGTTATTAATTACTTCCGTTAAATTTCCAGATACAGAAGAAACAGAGACACAACACTTATCTTTAAACTGTGGGTACATGGATATGAGGGTCTCACAAAAATCCCGTGATTGCAACAGAAATTGTATCATTAATCGGTTCTGAAAAGAATAATCTGATAATTCAGTTAGCTGCTGATTAACTAAATTAAAACCTTTTGCAGTGGTATTTGCCAGTGTTTCAATAGCCAGTGATTGGAATAATACTTGCTCACGTAATAACATATATCCAACGGGGTTAAACGAGACCACTGAAGACACTACAGAGGACAGTGCACCCTTTGCCTTTTCCCACCAACCCCAGGAACGTCGAACCAGTCCGGCTGAGTTGAGATGCCAGGTCTTAACATAAATACCACCCTCTTTTATCAGGATAGAGACAATGGTACATATACCTCTAGGGTTAGGGGGGAGCGCCGTATAGGCTGCCTCGCCACACAGCCAAAAGTGACCAGGTCTGGGGGGACCAAGGGGAAAAGGCAGAGTTCTGACATGCCGAGCCTCCCTTAAAAACTAACTTCTTAATGTGGCTGTGGGATAGATATGTGTGTTTAAGGGGCTGATAAAATTTTTTGCCGCTATAAGTGATACCGCCAGACCCAATTTTCCGGCCTCGGCTACTGCATAAAATGGGGGGTGGGGACGTACGATTGAAAATAGGGCTGCTGGCCGTCTCATTTCCATCTACAAGCTGCCACTGGGAACAATTGGGGTAGACCCCAACCCAAATGGTTTCTGTTCGATTATTTCCCAAAAAGGCCCAACAATGGGATGCCAAGGGCCTTTCTCCAGGTGACAAGGGGAGTGGGCCCATACGACGTACCCTAGTTTCATTAAAAATAGAAAAAACAAGGGGGGAAATGGAGTCGAAAAGATTGTTTGTGCAACCTGTCCATTGTACGGTGGGGAGCCACTGAGCAAAGGCGGAAGAGCAATTAAGGGGACCATTAATGCTACTAAAATTAAACACTAAAGGCAATAAATCAAACAAAGGCCTATTTACAGACAGCCTATTGGAACATGCAAGGCAGTTATCAGGGATCAGTGAGGATAAGTCGATGTTTCCTCCCAGGGCTTCCTGGATCCAATAGGCTGCGAACATAAGCTGATGGGTATTTTCGCCCACAGGATACGGATATCTTAGGTTCAGCAAATCTGGGCCCTCCTGGTTGTCGTCCCGGCTTCCCGCCACTATGGCGAGCTGCAAGACAAAGCAGAAGGCGGCCTTATTGGCCCCCGTTAGTTCGCTCCTGACTCAGAACGTTTGCTTATCCAGTTATGGTGGACCAAGGTGTGGTTGCCCTGGACATCCACAACCGTATAGGTATTGGGATATTTACCTGCAGTTACAATTTGTGCAGCGTAGGGTTCTCGGTGACCTGAGGCCTGTGGCTCAGCCACCCAGACAAGTTGGTCAAGGTGATATACGGGAGTCCAGGGGCCTCTAAGCCTGGGGCTGATTTCAGGCCAACGAGAATAGTTTGCATTGAGGGAGATAAGAACTTGTGGTAATAGCGCACTCCAACCCTTATAGTCAACGTTGGGATTGACTGAACGTATCATGGTTTTCAGAACCCCGATTTTCCGCTCTACAACGCCATTACTTTCGGGGTGATATTTTAAGTGAATATGGAGGGAGGCCCCCCATCCCAACACCAATGCTTCGAAATGCTTGCTGGTAAAAGGGGGTCCCCCATCTGCTTGAACTTCAGAGGGCACACCCCATGCTGCGGCCACCTGTTGCAGCGCCCCAGCCCCAGCCGCAGCCGTGGTGGTATTCAGGCGGATGCAGTGAGTTTGACGGGAGCCCAAATCCACCACTACGAGAGCCTTTGGGTGGTGACGGGCTCCGGGTAGGGGTCCCATTAAATCTATTTGCCACACCGCGCCGGGAGGAAAGTACTCAGCAGCGTACGCCCACCGCTCGTAACGGGGGCGGTTTTGGGACTTGATTTGTGCACACTTAAGGCAAGACTGCACTATTCTTTCGCAGTCCTGCCGCTGTACCTCGGGTTTTCCCTGAGCACCTAGGGCTAATTGATTGTATAGGCGGCCGCTAGGCAAATGCCCCCAATCCTCATGAAGCCATCGGAGGAATGGATCAGTTTTGAGCTTGAGCTGTTGCCCCAGGCACACTTGGGGCGCTTGAATTTCCCTTATTTTTTGATCCAATTTGGAGTGGAGGGGGTTAGAATCAGGACGATGCGACGGGCAATGGGTTATAAACCAGGGCCGGGAGAACTTATGTACAAGGTTGAAAATAGTGTCCCACAGGGGCGTAAATGCTGTGGGGTTAGCCTCTCCCGTGAGAATGCTGAGACAAAATTGTGAGTCTATGCCCAACACAACTTGAATAGAAACGGAATGGGCCTGGGTAACGTGCTGGGCAGCGAGAAGGACCCCATGGACTTCACTATGCTGGGCCGATGAACCCGAGGGAAGGAGATCAACCTGGAAGTGGTCGCATTTAGCACAGAGGACTCCTGCCCAGGGGGTCGGGGAAGTGCCCCCGTTGGACACAATCCAGGGGTCATATTTTGTTTCTATACACAAGGGCTCCGAGGCTGCTGGGAATTGGACATCGTTTGGCAGCAATTTAAGCGTCCATTCCCGCCATGTGATTTCCCCCAAATAACACAGCTGTTGCCAAGTTAGGCTGGTCCCGTGAAAACTGGAGGGGGCAGCCGCGTGAGCCAAAGAATGAGGTGTACCTCTGGGCCGATCAGGGTTCCTTTACTAGATAACGGAGCCCAAATGCGTGCCTCGCCTGTGTCTAGCAACATAAGTCCAATGGGTCCATATCGATACTGAGGGACCTTGAGCCGTCGGGCCCAGTTATAGACCGGTTGCCCGTCTTGTGATACTGAGTACCCATAGTGATGTTGTGTAAAGAAAAGGGTAATGGTAAAAGGTGAGTCCCTTTTATATCGCACCAGCTGTGGGTTAGAGGCAAACCAGGCGGCTATTTGTTCCAGGCTTTTTTGGGCCTCAGGACTCCATATTTCCCGTTTCTGTTTGGACGAGAGGGGTTCCTGGATTGTTTCCAGGTCTACAAGGTGTTTATCTGGGATGAAGTGTCGGTGATAATTAATTAGGCCTAAAAGTCTTTGTAGTTGCTTTTTATTCTCGGGCGTGTCTTTTACTCAAGGGTCTAGAATTCCCGAGGTGGGTTGGCCACAGTTGTAGGGGTCATAATGTTGGCCTAAGAAGGAAAAGCTTTGAGAGGGCACGAGGTGGCTTTTTGTCTCATTAATTCGCCACCCATTGGCCTTTAGTTCAGCTACCACGGTGTTAGTTACGTGTTGGACTATGTGTTCGTTGGGCCCAATTATGATTATGTCGTCCACATAGGCTAAAATGGTGATGCCCCCAGTGGCTTCTACCCCTTTTAAGGTTTTTGCAAGAGCGGACGTGGCCAAGGCTGGGGAATTACAGAACCCTTGAGGGCATACCTTCCACTGGTACTGTGCACCCTGGAACGTGAAATTTAGGATTTGGGGTTTGTCCTCTAACGGGATTTGATAGAACATATCCTTTAAATCCAGGGTGCAGGCCCACCTCCCACTGGCATCGCTTAGCTGCTGCCGTATTTCTGGAATGGTGGCTGGGCCCGCAAATGGGAGGTGTCGGACTCGACTGTTTGCTTGTCTATAATCGATAACCAATCGAAATTCAGAGGGGTTGCCGGGCTTGGGGATACCCCAGCCGGGAGATAGATAGTTTGACACGGTTGCCTGCGCTATCCGTCCCTCCTTTAATAATTGGTTGAGCAGTTGCTTAATAAGGGGGATGCCTTCAGGCTTCGTGGGAATAGGGGAAAATTTCCATGAACTGTTATTAACAAACTCGGGGCTATAAGGAGGGGGGGCATCGGGCGACAGGGTGACAAGCAGGGCCTGACAGACCTGTTTTTCTAATCGTAGTCGTTTTATATCCCCAACCCCCAGCAAATTTGTTCCTCCCAACAAAGCCTTAACTTTCTGTTTATACCCTTTGTGAATCAGAGTAAAGCAGACTACAGGTTTTTCTTCAATGCTGTTAAGACCCTGAATAAACATAGTATAACTTGTGGGTACATGCGGTACATCGGGTTTAATAACGGAGATTTGAGCTCCGGTGTCCAACAGGAAAGATACAGGGGTGTGAAGGGGTTTGGGACCGGCTACCAATAGGGTGTAATATGGTCGCTCATCCCAAGTCTCTGTGGAGGCCGGGGCGCACCCGACTTCTACTCGTCTTTTGTTCTCAAATAATCGTCCCAGTCCTTCCATCCTAACTGTTTCCCCAGGTCTTGTTGTTGAGAGTTAGACATCTTCCGCAGTGCTTCCTTGGGGATCCCCTTATGTAATAGGAACCCAAAAAGCGCCCTTTCAGCCTTGGTACTTTCAGGGTGCTTAGGTTGACCCTTATTAACAGGGTTCTCAGCTGGAAGGTCTGAGATGGGGCTCTTGGGGGCTTGTGGCATTCGAAGATGGGACATAGCCTCATATAAAGTAATAAGAGGTTGCCCAATCCAACCATGCAGCAGCAGGGTTTCCCCTGTGTCAATCGGTGGGGTGCCATCTATGGCTAAGTCCACTGCATCCCTGTTGACCGGGATCTGAGTGGGGTCCCCGACATAAATGAGCAGTGTGTTCGATTGGATTTGCTGCGGATTCAAGTTCAAGGGCACCGTCTGTGGGTCCCACATTACGATGGATGCCCCGGCAATAGCCCATATGATTTCATGGGGTGTATTTATGCTGCCGGGAGGTATATACATGCCCTTAAAACTGCCCTTCATGGCTAAAGAGGCTGCAGCTGGTGTAGTAAGTGGCCAGACCCCATTTCTTAAGAGGTTATGGCCTGAAAATCCTCCCGACCAGGTGGACGTTTTGGCCAAGAGACTAGCCTCCTCCCTGTTCACTATCTCTGCCCCGTAATCCAGGGTCAGACGGCCCAGCCAAACAAGGGCGGGCTCGCTCTCCCCACGCCTGGTGTCTACCATAAACTCCTTCAATTCTCCCTTAGTGCGGGTACGATATTCGGTGGTAGTAGTAATTTGGCCTGTATTAGAGTCCACCTTGCTTTTTGTAATAGCAACAGGCATTGCCTCCATCCGCATCTCCTTCTCAGGCGCAGGTGGGGCTGAAGGGAGAGCAGGATAGATCGAAAGGGGAGGGGGGGCTCCATAGGGGGGTGGGTTTCTGCCAGCCTGACTCCCGTCCTCCTGCTCCTTGTCACTCATCTCGCTTTCTGCGCTATCGGTGCCGTTCGCGGCGGCCTGTTTAGCGGCAAACATAGTGCTTCCATGAAGGACCGCACAGAGGTCCAGCGCTTTGTTTAGTGCACTGAACAAGACTGTGGACACGTCTTCCGACTTATACTCGTCCGGTCTAAGTTTCTTTGACCGCTTGGTCTGTTCTAATTCCTCCATTAATTGGGTTAGCAACCCGTGGGCTGGGTCACCCGGCTGTACCCGGGGCGGGGGTATGAGTTTAGAAACGGTGGCCCCGGATTTTTTAATAATACGGCTACACTCCTTCCAAATGCCAGACGGTGTCTCGGTCTTACTAGTATCCGCAACCCCCGTGCACTGGGGTTGCAGGGAACTATCGGCTGGCTGACATTTAAAGGTGGGATGGCAATGGAGGAGACACCCTACGGCGGTCAGGGTTAACGAGGTCGTATAGCTTTTTGACCCTGACCCTGACTCTATAACACAAATCCAATCTAGGGTGTGCCTCTCAGATTGTCTGCTGGCCACTTGGTGAAAATGTAGGTGTTGAAATTGCTCAAGCTCAGACTGTTCACGGTCCCCAGTACGCCACGGACACTGACCCTCCCGAAGGCATCCTGTTCGTGACGCCATGTTGATTACTGATTACTCTCGCCCCTCGCTCCACCAATATGGTCACAAGGTGCCCGTTATCTACTGGGTAATGAGCGTTGGGATAGGGTGGAGGTTCGATCACTGGATGCCCTTGGGAGGGGTGACAAGTGCCCCGAAGGTAGCGATGGGGATAACGCAAACAATCAGTCGTGGGGTTAAAAATTGAGGGTTTATTGAATGGGTCACAGGTGAGGATAAGGAACAACTCAATATTAGTTACAACTTGGGCTTACAATATAATACCAGAACAAATAATAAAAATACTGCAATTACAAACAGAAGCTGACCCTGGTATTTTTCTAGGTCCCAGTAGTTATTCAGGTCCTTCCAGGGGTTAGTAAGGGTGCTATTGGTGCTATTATTAAGCATAAATGCAATTACTCATCTAAATAAAAGCAAAATGCAATAAGACGACTACAGCTTGCCATGCGACTCCGGCTTACAACACGATACAGACTCAGTTAGCTAACAACAATAGCAAAATCAGCACCCAGGCATACTCACACACACAAACCACGAAAGTTTCATCATCACCGGTAATCGGGTAGGCTCCTTAAAACACGCGGCCGAGGGAGTCCTCGAGTTGATCAGGCTCGGTTACAAGGTCCAGCTTTTTTTGTTTCTCCCTGTCCACTCTATACGCACTGGACAATTTATAAAGGTAATGACGTGTTCAATTTTTCGGCTAGGTTTCTCCTAATTAGGAGACTTGCAGGTGCCTCGTTACCACCCTCAGCGGGGGAGGGGGGGTTTCCTGGAAATGGCTGACCACAAAATTTGCCTAGCATCAAACGGTAACTTACAGGAAATGTTTTTCGCTTGAAACTGTGTGCTCGTTTCCTGAACATGGAGGCCAGGGCAGAAAGCTGCTTAAAGCTGCAGCAAAAGAAAAACAGGCACTAACACAGCCAACCCCTGCCATACTGCCTGCCCTGCCCGCACCAGCTCTGCACCCCCTGCCCTGTCTCCAGCCAACCCCGTACCCCCTGCCTTTCCTTCAGCCCTGCACCAACCCGTCTCCAGCCAACCCCTGCCACACCCCGCTGCCTGAAGCCAGCCAGTCCCGCACTCCTTTGTCTCCAGCCCTGCCAACTCATGCCGCACCCTCCCTGTGGCCCTGCCTGAAGCCAGCCAGCCCACCCCACACTTCCTGTCTCCAGCCTGCCCCACACCCCTTGCCCAGCCTGCAGCCAGACCCTACCTCTCGCATCCTCCCCCTCCCCCACCTCCAGCCAGCCCCATGTTCACTGGTGCCCTGCAGTTCCGAGAGAAGTAACCCTGCACACCTGCTTCAATGAGATGGGCAGGGAGCAGCTGGGACCCACACATGTGCACCCTAGCACACCCTAAGGGAGTGGCAGAGCTCATTTCTAGTTCAGACCCATCTTTTTAAAAAAGAACTTTTAGGTAGGGTTAACATACATCTGTACTTTCCCGGACATGTCAGGCTTTTTGGTTCTTAAATCGCCATCTGGGAGGAAAATACGGACGTATGGTAAGCCTACTGGTACAAAAAATACATACAGTGGCAGAACTTTTTATAGGGAACCGGTAGTTAAGAACTGAAAGGCTTTTTTTTCCCCAATCATCCCTGCGGGGCCCCGCCAAAAATGTTGAAATTGGGCCCCGCACTTCCTAAAGCCGGCCTGCCAGCAACGGCCAGGATTCAAAGGGCTCTGGGCTGCTCGCAGAGATTCCCGGCCGCAGCTGAGGTTTAAAGGTCTCAGGGCTCCCCACCGCCATGGGCAGCCCAGAGCCCTTTGAATCCCGGCAGCAGCTGAGATTTAAGGGGCTCAGGGATCCCTGTGGCTGCAGGCAGCACAGAGCCCTTTGAATCCCGGTGGCAGCTCCAGCGGATGGAGTGAGGCTGGGATTTCAAGGGCTCAGGCTCCCCTCAGCAGCAGGAGCTCTGGGACCTTTAAATCCCTGCCCCAGCCCTGAAAAGCTCCGGGTTCCCCCAGTCGTCAGAGCCCCAGGCCCTTTAATTTGACCCTGAGGGCTCCCAGCCACCTCTTTGGCTGGGAGTCCCTGGCTGATTTAACATCAAGTAACACCTCCCCACCACCAACCTTCCTTTTTGACCCACAGCTGTTTTGGTGGGGCGGCGCTGGGGAAGGAGGGTTTGTTTCTGAAGGGCTGGGCTAGGTGTTTCCGCTAGGCCGGGAGGTCCTGAGTGGGGGGTATTTCCGCAGGGCCGGGGGGTTTCGGTCCTCAGCTGTTTTCTTTGGAGTATTGTGGCCCTCGCTGTTGTACTCAAAGTACTGTACAGGAACTTTTCAGGGGGATTAAGGCAAAATGCCACATTTATTAGTAATACAGGTATCAATTAATACTCTATGATATGCACATGAGATATATATCACAGTCATGCATTCACGCACACATACAGACATAAACACACTCCGTCTTGCTGTTGTTACCAACTAGTTGCTCCCCTTAACTGCACTGGCCAGGTGAGTTAGATGGGGGAGGGGTGGAGCCGGGCTTCTACCGATCCAAATCGATGGTCCGATGGTGACAAGACGAGATCCGGGGTCCTTCTGCAAGATCCCTCGCATTTATAGCAGCTTCCCTCTTATGCAAATCTAGACCAGATTCAAAATCTGGGTCTGCGTCCGTTGGTCTTTGTGCTGCTTTTCTCTGGGTGTTGTCCCAATGCTGCTCAAAGAGGGTGTTTTCTAAAGAAGGTGCTTGCTTCTAATCCCTGAGGCCATCAATATGTCTGCTCTTCTTTATTGGGCCCACTTGACAAGTTGTATTGTCCTTTGCTCTGGCTCCCATTCCCTCTTCAACTGTTGTAGCTGTCTGGAGGTGGGTGTCTTCCAAGCCTCACTCATTCACACCTCATTCAGTCAATAGAGCAATTGATTACAGAGTGCGGGGGGAAGATCTTATTCCACTTCTAGCAAAAAGGCACATGTTTTCTTATACTTTAACTATACTATCCTTAGGGGCTGTAACATTTGATACAAAGTTTTCTACCAATTTTCTATATAGGGATCTAATACAAAGTTGTATGAAAATAGAGGCACAGTGCCAAGTCATATGAATTACAAAATAACATCATGCCGGATGCAATGTCATAAAGATAAAGATACTTAATACAAAATAACACAATGCAACGTTATAAAGATTTATAGAGATAGTTAATACAGAGATTTCTCTACATCACCGCTTTACGAGTTGTGCAGGCCTGCTGACGGCATTCGCGGGGCTTCTTGCTCGTGTGGATTCTCTGATGCTGAATAAGGTGAGAGCTGCGATTGAAAGTTTTCCCGCACTCACTGCATTCATAGGACCCCTCCTGTGTGTGGATTCTCTGATGCCCAATAAGGTGCGAGCTGCAACTGAAAGTTTTCCCGCACTCATTGCATTCACAGGGCCTCTCCCCTGTGTGGATTTTCTGATGTTGAGAAAGGCCTGATCTGTAAGTGAAGTTTTTCCCACACTCAGCACATGTATTTTTTTTGCTTTTCCCTGCAGATTTCCTGCTGTATTCTGGTTTCCTTAAGGCCCTTCTGAGTTCCCTGACAGGAAATAAATTGATCCATTTTCTCCCCTGGCTGGTTTCCCTGCTCTTTTTCTGGTCTGTGCTGAACCTCACACGTCATTGCATCACCTGCTGTGATAGAGACAGAAACCTCAAACAGGGATGGAAAGGGGAAGGCCAAACCAAAACAAGTGCTGGAGAGAGGTCAAATAAAAATCAGGAACTCAGCTCCCCCCAACAGGAGAGAGGAGGGGATCAATTCAGCCTTCACATCCCATCCAACTTCACAGGGGGAAGGGAGAAAGCTACTGCCCGGTGTCTGCTAGCATCTATAGGAAGCCTTGAGCTATATTTACCCTGCGGATGCGACCCCTGCTATGGACAATAATGAACTGAGAGACTTCCCAAGAGCTTTGTAGGGCATCCTAGATGTTTCCTTCAGGCACTTACAGATTCTGAGTTGGTTTAATGTTTCCTCATCTGTGCGGGGAGATCTCAGGATCTCTCTTTCCTCTGAACCCTGGAGCTCTGGGACCCATGGCTCTTCCCCTTGTTCCAGCTGGGAGATCATATCACGTTGGAAAACCAGAAACTCCGCTCAGATGAAAGAAAACAATGGAGTTCAGTTGATTTCATACAACTTGATCATCAAAAACATTCTATTAATTTATCTTCAGTGCTTAGTGTGACCTAGTGTGCCTGGGGCAGTCCTCACTGAAAATGCCAAGGTCAGAGCAGGCTGAAAAAGGGAGAGCAGATGCTCCCCAAACTGGTGGTTAACACTGAAGTTAAACTCACTGACCAGTCACAAACTGTGCTTCTGATCCCACACACTGGTTAACGAGACTCTGAAAAAAGAAATCACACGGCCCCCTTTATTGCATGACAGTTCTCTGACTCCTAATCAGCAACTAGGTCCCGTACAGTGAGAGGTTATTTAAAAACTCTGCTCACTGTGATACAGCATGGCCAGAGGGCAGCAGGAGAGTGATCCTAATTGGATTCAGGAAGTGGGTGGGTAGAAGGTTAGCCACATTACCCAGGTTTGGATCTCATCCAAAATACCATGCTGCCAGCCAATCCTTTAGCAGTTAAACTAAATGTTTAGAAGAAAGAACGAATGAAAGAATGAAGTTAAATTCCATCCTTCCAGACAATTCTTTAGCATCTAAACTAAAGGTTTAAAAGAAAGAAAGACAGAAAGAATTTAAATGGAAAAGCAGTCAGATACATTCCAGAATGGATATATCAGGTTCTTAGCAGTATTGGTGAGTTGCTGGCTTGAAAGTCTGTCTGGAACGCATCCACAGCTTGGATGGGTCATTCAGTCCTTTGTTCCAGGGTTCAGTTTGTAGAGAAGTTGCTCCAGAGGTAGGAAGGGGGATTGAAGACAAGATGGAGATGATGCAGCTGCGCTTTATATTCCTTTTGCCATGTGGCTTGTACTTCCTGTGTCCCAAACACAAGCTTCACAGCACATGGCATGGAAAAGCTTTGGAGGTTTCATTACACAGGCAAACCCCGGCATGTCTTGCTGACTCAATAGGTGTATCCCCTTGGTCCATAGGTTCATTGTACAGCTGATGACCCTCAATGGGCCATCAAACATGCTAGGCAATGTTGATGCCAATATGTCTGGGGGTGTCACCCAGAAAAACTGCACAAGTCTGGAAATACAGATATACCTTACATATCTGTAACTCACAATACAAAGGTGATAGAAACATAGAAACAAAATTATCATACTTGGCAAATCATAACATTTTCACTGACACTTTACATGGCATACCTAGCATGATTCATTGCAATTTTATCAGATTATATTATTTTATTATTAATACCAAAGTATCTCACAATTTCATGCAGTCTCACACTTGCTAAACTAGTGAATTCCCAGGACCCGTTCCCCAGGTCCTTGAAGATGCCAAACATTGTGCTTATGAGGGATTGAAATACCCACATATCTGCTGGGAACACACACACAGACACTGTGTCAATCTGTACCCCTGTGTTCACTCTTCTAGAAAATTATGATCAATTTTGTACCCAGTATGGCTTGTGAGGTATCATTAGAAAACGCATAACCTACTGAATATTATCCTCCTGCAGATAAACTCTTGAACTCTGGGGTTGCGGGACTGTGGGTGATTTTGGAGTTGCTGGACTCTTGAAATATTTGAAGTATCGGACTTTGGAGTCTTGGGGTTATTTTGGGATTGCTGGACTCAAGAGCCCAAGGAAAAGGACATGGCCTAGTTGACGTGTTTTCCCAATTTAATGCTATGTTGTTTATCTCACATTATTAAATGTTTTCTGCTACACCCAGACTCTGTGCTTATGAGAGGGGAAGTATTGCCTCTTTCAGGCACCTAGGGTTGCGTATGACAACTTTTCGCATGTCACGGGGTGGGGGCTCGAGTTGCTTTGCATTACTTTGTAGGGAAGAGACTCCTATATATTGAACCCTGTCCTTACAGCTATCAATTCAGTCTGACAGAAGGGTTGCACCTACGTCCAGGCTGTATGGGGTCCCTGGGGGGCTTAGGGGGTTCGTGGGGTGCACAGATCCCTAGGTCCAGGCTGTAGGGGTCACTGGGGTGCTTAGAGGGTTTGTGGGGGGCACAGACATTTAGGTCCCGACTGTAGGGGTCACTGGGGGGCTCAGGGGTGTGGTGAGGGGCACAGATACCTATGTCCAGGCTGCAGGGGTCCCAGAGGGGCTTAGGGGGTGTCACAGAGTGTGGTGGAATTCGGCTCTTCACCCCTCTTCCTGGGACATACAGTGACTCAGCCAGCCAGTAAAACCGAAGGTTTTTCTGGCCAACAGGAATGAAGGATACAGAAGAGCTTTTGGGCAGAACCAGGACTCAGTCGAGTCCTTCGAGGATTCAGGAAGCTTAGTTCCCAGTTTGGGACTCCCTGAATTCCAAAAACCCAGCTCCAAACCAAAACTGAACTAACTCCCTCCAGCTCGCCCTTCCTGTGTCCAGTTTCCCGGGCAAAGGTGCTGACCCCCTCCCTCCCCACCTAGCTCGAGTTACAGGCTTAGGTCCTGTCCCTCACCTAAAGTCACCCGCTGCTCTCCCACCCCCCACACAGACAGTCCCCACTCCATCACAGTAATGCTCAGAGCATTTCCCGCATGGAGCAACAGTGACTCCATGTGGCCATGCATGGTAATGCACAGAGCATTTCCTGCATGGAGCAACAGTGACACCATGTGGCCACGCAGGGTAATGCACAGAGCATTTCCTGCATGGAGCAACAGTGACACCGTGTGGTTACGCAGGGTAATACACAGAGCATCACACCTACGTAGAGGCTGTAGAGATCCTGGGGGACTTAGGGTTCATGGGAGGTACAGATAGCTACATCCAGGCTGGAGGCATTCCGGAGGCGCTTAAGGGGGTTCATAGGGTCACAGATACCTACATCCAGATGGTCGGGACCCTGGGGGAGTAAAGGGGTTTGTGGAGGGCATAGGTACTTGCGTCCAGGCTGTAGAGGTCCTGGTGGGGATTAGGGGCTTCGTGGAGGACACCAATACCTACATCCGGGCTGGAGGGGTCCCTGGATGGCTTAGGGAGTTGTGGTGAGCACAGTGGTCCCTGGTGGTTTAGGGACTTGGTAAGGGGCACAGATACCTCTGTATGTCTTGGAGGGGTTACTGGGGGGGCTTAGTAGTATTGTAGGGGACACAGATACCTACGTCGAGGCTATAGGGATTCTGGGGGGGCTTAGAGCATCAGGGGAGCACAGATGCCTACATCCAGGCTGGAGAGGTTCCGGGGAGGATTAGGGGCTTTTGCAGACAGCAGAGATACCTATCTCCAGGCTTTAGGGGTCCCTGGGAGGCTTAGGGTTTTTTTGGGAGGCACAGATATCTATGTGCAGGTTGGAGTGGTTCATGTGGGGTTTAGGGGGTGCCTGGGGGGGCACAGATACATACGACAAGGCTGTAGGGGTTCCTGGGAGGCTTAGGGGTTTGTGGGGGGCAGAGATACCTACGCGCAGGCAATCGGGCTTCCAGGGGGAATTAGTGTGTTGAGGGGGCACAGGTACCTAGGTCCTGGCTGGACGGTCCTGGGGGGGGCTTAGGCAGTTTATGAGGGGCACAGATACCTGAATCCAGGCTGGAGGGGTCCTTGTGGGGCTAAGGGGTTTCTGGTGGGCACAGATACCCACCTCCAGGCTGGAGGGTCGCTGGGGGGCTTAGTGGGTTCGTGGGGGG
Source organism: Gopherus evgoodei (assembly GCF_007399415.2). Classification (NCBI taxonomy): domain Eukaryota; kingdom Metazoa; phylum Chordata; order Testudines; family Testudinidae; genus Gopherus; species Gopherus evgoodei. The sequence goes on from NW_022060102.1 coordinate 370,155, forward strand.
CACAGATACCTAAGTCCAGCCTGGAGGGGTCCAAGGTGGTCTTATGGGGTTCGGGAGGGTACAGATACTTACCTCTAGGCTGTAGGTGTCCCTGGTGAGCTTAGAGGAGTTTGGGGGGCCCCAGATACCTAAGTCCATGCTGTAGGCATCCCTACAGGTGCTTATGGTTTCGTGGGGTGCACAGATACTTATGTTCAGGCTGTAGGAGTCCCAGGGAGGCTATGGGGGTACTCACTCACTCACTCACGCCCGTCACCCCAATTGGGGAATGGGCCACCAACAACAGATCTCCAGAGTCTTCTACCCTGGGCCATTCGTTCTAACTGGTTCCAGGTATAGCCCATTTTTTTGCTATCAGCCTGAAGGTCACGTGGCCAGGTGTTTCTTGGATGGTCTCTTTTCCGCTTGCTTTGCTCCATGCAGGAAATGCTCTGTTACCCTGCGTGGCCACACGGTGTCACTGTTGCTCCATGCAAAAAATTCTCTGTGCATTACCCTGCATAGCCACACGGTGTCACCGATGCTCTATGCAGGAAATGCGCTGTGCATTACCCTGCATGGCCACACGGTGTCACTGTTGCTCCATGCAGGAAATTCTCTGGGCATTACAGTGATGGAGTAGGGACGGTCTGTGTGGGGGATTGGAGCGCAGGTGGCGACTTTAGGTGATGGACAGGACCTAAAAGCCTGTAACTCGAGCTAGACAGCGGGGAGGGGGTCAACACCTTTGCCAGGAAGCTGGACACAGGAAGGGGCCGGCTGGAGGGAGTTAGTTCAGTTTTGGTTTGGAGCTGGGTTGTTGGAATTCAGGGAATCGCAAGCTGGTAACTAAGCTTCCTGAACCCTGAGAAGGATTCAATTGAGGGGTCCTGGTTGTACCCAAAAGCTCTTCTGTATCCTTCATTCCTGTTGGCCAAAAAAAATCTTCTGTTTTACTGGCTGGCTGGGTCATTGTGTGTCCCAGGAAGAAGGGTGCAGGGCCGGATTCCCCCACACTCTGTGACCTAAATATCTGTGCCCTCCACGAACCCCCTAAGCCCCTCTTGGACCCCTGCAGCCTGGACGTAGGTATCTGTGCCCCCCACGAACTCCCTAAGCCTCCCAAGGACCCCTTCAGCCTGCATGTAGGTGGAACCCTTCTGCCAGGCTGAATTGAAATCATTTAATAACGTGAGTTAAACAACATAGCAATAAATTGGGAAAACACCTCAACTAGGCCGTGTCCTTCTCCCTGGGCTCTTGACTCTAGCAATCCCCAAATCACCCCACGACTCCAAAGTCCAATACCTCATATTTTTCAAGAGTCCAGCAACCCCAAAATCATCCACAGTCCCACAACCCCAGAGTTCAAGAGTCTATCTGCAGGGATTTCTCCCTGCTAGCCTGGGTAGAAAGAGGCACCTTAATGGTCCACTGCCGACTGCCCCGCCTCTCTGTGGGATTCTGCTTCTGCCTTCCCCAGAAACTGCCCACCTCAGTCCACCAGCTGCTCTGCTCCTCGAGCCAACCTGTGATCTGCTCCAGATGTCCCCAAAAACTGTTCTGCTCATCTCACTCCATAGCCCACTCCAACCATCCCACAAACTATTTCTCTCCATCAGTCACTCTGCCCCGCAATATATTTTCAGACTCCCCCCACTAGCTGGCACAGCTCTTTAGCAATTTCAGGTCAGGAACCTAGAACTTCAATTTTTAAGAAAATCAAAAATCACCTCTCCTATTCAACTGTTAAAAGACAAAAAACTGTAATTAGTGTTTCTGGGTAATCCAAGGAGCCCACTCCCTTGTCTAGCGAGTGCCACTCAATTGATGGTGAGAATCACTGTCTCAAAGCAGTTTCACAGTTCCTCATCCACACACTCAGGGTGACAACACTCCACATCTCACACCACAACAACAAATAAACTGGGGATACCACAGCTGCCAAAGCAACAATCCCAGGCTGACGTGTCCGTGTCAGGCGGGGTGGATGTGTCTATGCAAACATAATCATCCCCTGAAATTCTTTTCCATACTAGCCATAATTCACCAGCAGATGTCAGGGTAGAGTTCATCCTACTTCGGTTTACATAGGTATCTGTGAGCCCGACAGCCCCCAATCCCACTGGGACCTATCTAGTCTGGATAAAGGTATCTGTGCTCCCCATAAACCTCTAAGCCGCCCAGGGAACCCACAAGCCCAGATGTAGGCATCTGTACGCCCCACAAACCCCCTAAGACCCACAGGACCCCTCCAGCCTATAGGTAGGTATCTGTGACCCCCAGAGCCCCACAAAGACCCTCGGGACCCCTGCAGCATGGATGTTTGTATCTCTGACCCCCATAAACCACCTAAGCTACCCAGGGCCCCCTACAATTGGGACATAGGTATCTGTTCCACCCCAACGCACCTAATCCCCCATGGGACCCCTCCAGCCTAGACGTAGGTATCTCTGACCCCACGAATCCCCTAAGCCACAACAGGACCCCTCCAGCATGGACATAGGTATCTGTGTCCCCGCAACTCTCCTAAGACCCTCAAAACCTCTCCAGGTATTTGTGCCCCCCACAAACCCCCAGGACACGATGGGACCCCTCCAGCATTGAGATAGTTATCTGAGCTCCCCACAACCCCCCTAAGCCCCCTGGAACCTCTCCGGTCCAGGCGCAGGTATCTGTGCCCAACAAGAACCCCCTAAGGCCCCCAGGACCCCTCTTGCCTGGATGAAGGTATCTGTGCCCCCCACAAAACCCTAAGCCCCCCCTCCAGATCCCTATAGCCTGGACGTAGGTATCTGTGCACCCTCACGAACCCACTGATCCTCCCAGCAAGCCCTAAAGCATGGACGTAGGTATCTGTACCCCCAAATGCCCCAAAGCAACCCTGGGACCTCTACAGCCTCGAAATAGGTATCTGTGCCCTCCCAACAACTCCCTAGTACCCCCAGAACACCTCCAGCCTGGATGTAGATATTTGTGATCTCCAGGAACCTCCTAAGCCCTCCCCAGGACCTCTCCAGCCTGGACATAGTTATCTCTGCCCGCCACAAATGCCCTAAGACCCATAGGGCCCCCACCTGCCTGGCTGTAGCTGTGTGCATGCCACACAAACCCTCTAAGCTCCTCAGGTCCCCCTCCAGCTGGGACGTAGGTATCTGCGCAACTACAACCCCTTAAGTACCCCAGGGACCCCCCCAGACCATACGTAGGTTTCTGTGCCCCTCATCAACTCCCTAAATCCCCAGGGACCATTACAGCCTGGATGTCCATATCTGTGTTCACCAGAACCCCTTAAGCCATCCAGGGACCTCTCCAGCCCAGACATAGATATTTGTGTCCCTCATGAAGCCCCTAATCCCCACCAGAACGCCTCCAGCCTAGGCGTAGCTATCTGTGCCCCCCACGACCCCTAAGCCCCCCAGGGATCTCTACAGCCTCTACATAGCCTCTACATAGGTGTGCCTTACCCTGCGTGGCCACAAGGTGTCACAGTTGCACAATGCAGCAAATGCTCTGGGCATTACTCTGCGTGGCCACATGGTGTCACTGTTGCTCCATGCGGGAAATGCTCTGGGCATTACTGTGATGGAGTAGGGACTGTCTGTGTGGGGGATGGGAGAGCAGGGGATGACTTTAGGACCGGACACGTCCTCAGCCTGTAACCTCAGCCAGGTAGGGGGAGAGGAGTCAGCACCTTTGCCCGGGAAGCTGGACACAGAAAGGGGCCAGCTGGAGGGAGCTGGGTTAGTTCAGTTTCGGTTTTGGTCTGGGTGGTTGGAATTCAGGGAATCCCAAACTGGGAACTAAGTTTGCTGAAGCCCAAGAAGGACACGATTGAGGGGTCCTGCTTGTGCCTCCAAGCTCTGCTGTATCCTTTGCTCCTGTTGTCCGATAAACTTTCTGTTTTACTGACTGGCTGAGAGTCACTGTGAATCTCAGGAAGAGGGGTGCAGGACCGCACTCCACCACACTCCGTGACAGACACTAAGCCCCTCCAGGACCTCTGCAGCCTGGACGTAGGTATCTGTGCCCACCACCAAACCCCTGAGCCCCCCAGAGACCCCTCCAGCCTGAACTTACATATCGGTGACCACCACAAACCCCCTAAGCCCCCCCGGTACCTATACAGCCAGGACATTTGTATCTGTGCCTTATAGGGAATCCATAAGCTCCCTGGGACACTCCAGTGTACATGTAGGTATATGTGCCCCTCAGAAACCCCCTAATCCCCCAGGAACCCCTACAGCCTGGACATAGATATTTGTACCCCCACAACCCCCCTAAACCTCCCAGGACATCTACAACCTGGACGTAGATATCTGTGCCCCTCACAAAACCTCTAACACCCCCCCCGGGACTGATACAGCCTGGACATACGTATCTGTGCCCACCCAAACCCCTAAGACCCCCTGATACCCCTACAGCCTGGACATAGGTATCTTGGGCCCCCCAAAATCCCCTAAGACTCCCAGGATGACTCCAGCCTGGACGTAGGTATCTATGCCCCCCACTAACCCCCTAAGCCCCCCTGGTACCACTACAGCCTGGATATACGAATATGTGCCCCCCACGAACTCCCTAAGCCACTCTGGGACCCCTAGAGCCTGGAGATTGGTATCTATGTTCCCCCAAAAAACTCTCTAAGCCCCCCCGGGACCCCAACAGCCTGGACATAGGTATCTGTGCACCCCAAGACCCCTAAGATCCCCCGGACCGTACAGCCTGGATGTAGGTGTGATGGTGCTGCCCATGGGAGCCAGCTGAGGTCACTCAATCTAGGTGAACCACAAACAAAACAGGACAGACAAATTCCAAACACTGCTGGTTATTCCGAGACTTAGATTTACCAAGCCAACACAAAACAGCTTCTGTAGTACCTCACAGATTACTTAGAAGTTTAAACCATGCAGTTTCCTTAAAGTACCCAGCCTCAGGCTTCCGTCCAGACACACCTGTCAGATATGATGATGATTCCTGAAAATCTTACTTCATCATGTTAAAGAAAAGATTCTTCCAATCCCAAAGGATCAGCTACATATCCAGGTTCAATTATAACTTATATCTTACCTAAAATACATGCTATAGCCAATTCTTATTAACTAAGCTAAAATGTATTAGAAAAGAAAAGAGAGAGAGTGTTGGTTAAAAGATTAATAGACATATAGACTTGAATTCAATTATTGAGGTTCAGATACATAGTAGAGGTGAGCTTGTAGTTGCCAAATGTTCTTTTAGAAATAGTCCATAGCTTATAGTCCAATTTCCATATTCAGGGGGGCTCCAGTCAATGACTGGGGATCTCAATCCTTGTGGCTTAAGGTTTCCCCCTCTTGAAACCCAAAGCAGATCTGAGATGAAGAAGGATCGTGTCCCAGGCTTCTTATATACTTCCAGCAGCCTTTCGGCCTGAGAAAACAATAGGCTTAACTCTCCTTCCAAACATCCTGGCAATTAGTACAGGATAATTTATCCATCAAACAGTTCAAATACAGGTTACCACAACCTTCAAAGAGACACAGAGACAATAATACTATTTCACTCAAGTATCATCATAAATGTTAATATTCCTTTTTTGCTCTTTGAATTAAAACTATAGCAACAGACAAGACTTGTTTGCTTACATCACAAGACCTGAGCAAACATCTCCCCTTCTGCCTCTAACACTGCAGACTTGCATTTCAAAGCTCTGTTCATTTACATATCTTGCTAACCAGTTCTTAAGGTTCACCTATGGGTCAGGTCAGTCGGTGAGGTGAGTTAATTAACTCTTTCTGGCCCTGTCACCTTTCAATGAGATATTAGATTATACTTATAATGTCACAGCCGCGGTGAGTCGACTGCTGCAGCTCCCCGTAGACTCTGCCTGCATCTCTCACCGAGCTGGAGTACAGCAGGCGAGGGGAGAGCACTCGATGTGTTGCATCTACACTAGACGCGATATATCGACCCCCGCTGGATCGATCGCTGCCCACCGATTCGGCAGGTGGTATAGACATACCCTGAGTATCTGGTGATCGGAGCTGGACCCCGGAGGGGGACACATTGAAGGAACTCAAGGGTTAAGGTGCCTCTATTGTCAACTGTCAGGGCTGCTGTGGCTCAGAGGAGGGAGCTTGACTGCCTGGCAGGCTTAGGCACCACAAGCCTGGGAGGTGGGAGAAGTGATGTGACCACGGTGTGCTCGGGGTGCTCGTGCTCAGAGCAGTGGTGAGCTGGGGCAAGGGGAGGTGCCGCAGGGCAGAGCGGGGGAGTTGCCACAAGAGGGACACCTCAGGGTGGAGCAGGGGAGTTGCCATGGATGGGGCACCTCAGGGTGGAGGTGCGGGGGGAGGAGGGCACAAGGTGGAACTTTTTCCTAGGGCGTGAAACATCCTTGCACTGGCCCCGCCCCATGCCCTGTCTGCAGCTAGACTTGCACCTTCTGCCCTGCCTGCACCAGCCGCATCCTCCCTGCCCTGCCTGCCGCCAGCCCCACAGCCAGCCCGACACACCCCCTGCCCTGTCTCCAGCCAACTCCTGCCACACACCCCCATGACCCTGCCCAAAACCAACCAGCCCCCACCCCCCCAGCCTGCACCAGCCCTGCACCCCTTGTCTGCAGCCAGCCCTGCATCCCCTGCCATGTCTCCAGCCAACCCCTGATGCACCCCCCTGCCTGAAGTCAGACAGCCCCACATCCCTTGCCCTGCCTGCAGCCAGACCCTACCTCTAGCCAACCCCATGTCCACTGGTGCCCTGCAGTTCCCAGGGCAGTAACCCTGTACATCTGCTTCAATGAGGGGGGCAGAGAGCAGCTGGGACCCACACATGTGCACACCCTAGGGTGACCAGACAGCAAGTGTGAAAAATCGGGACAGGGGGTGGGAGGTTTTAGGATTCTACATAAGAAAAAGACCCCAAAATTCAGACTATGCTTATAAAATTGGGACATCTGGTCACCCTAGAACACCCCCAGGACTCCTGAGTTCCATTACTGGGTTTCCTATTGGTTCCACTGCTGATTGTTTTCCTTTACCTGGGGGACTTTGGGCAAGTTGCTCCCCCCTCTAGGGCTCTGTCCCCAGCAGTCAAATGGGGATTTCATACTTTCCCGCTATTGGAAAGTGCTGGGAGAATCCCCCAGCAAGAGCTGTTCTGAAAGTGCTAAGCAGCATCTGACCATTCAAGGGAGGATCTCACTGCCCAGGAGGAGTGTTTGGCTCTGGGGTTTCACTTCAGACCAGTCTAGAGAGAGGGGCCCAACCACGGAGTTTGGCTCAAGAAGATCAAGTATCCAATTTGTTAAGGGTGTTTTGAATTCCAATCCTGTGCTACAAAGTGCTTGGTGTCACTTGCAAATTTTAGAAGCATGCTCTCCACTCCATTTTCCAAATCATTCATGAAAATATTGAATAGTTCTGGACCCCAGACAGATCCCTGCCGGACCAGCTAGGTACACCCTCTCCGTTGGACAGCCAAACATGGAGAAGGGCTCCTGGAGTCTGGGCTTTCAACCAGCTCTGCAATCACATTACACTGATTGCAGCTGGACTGCATTTCCCTCGTTCACTTGTGAGAATGTCCTACGGGACTGTGTCAAAAACCTTAGTAACCCCAAGCTAGATCCCATCTACTGTTTACCCACCTCCACCAGGCCCAGAACCCTGCCAAAGAAGGAAAGAGGATTGGTTTGGAATGATTTGTTCTTGACAAATCCATGCTCACTTGTCGTAAGAACCAAAGTATCCTGTAGGTGCTGCTGACAAACTGATTGTTTAAGAATGTATTGCAGGATCTCTCCAGCTATGGCAGTGAGGCTAGCTAGTCTGTAAGTCTCAGGGGTCTCTTTGTTCCCCTTTTAGAGAAAGGTCCTGTCTTGTTCATGGATGGGAAGATGTTCTTTTTCAGGGATCTCAGACGAGAACTGGGGCACAACATCTGGTTTGTTAAGGCCACAAAAATGGAGGCAGGAACCTCTTCTGTCCTGCTGGCAAAGAACCCCAGGTACCTAAAAGACAGGATTCACATCCCTGAATGGGCTTTAAAAAGGGCAGTGGTTAAAAAGTTTGGCCCCGACCATTTCCTGTTTCCACAGACTAGACATTTTAGCAAACTTTAGAATTCCTTGGTGCTAAACACTGTGAAACTCCCCTTTCTCCTTCACACAGGGCTTTAACATCTCTTCTCTCACTCAGGCTCACCACTGCCCAGAGTTCGAGAATTGTTCCTTTTCCGATTGGACAGATGGGGAGGAGCCTGAGGTCCAGAGAAGGGAAGTGACCTCCCCAAGGGCCTACACAGCAAGGCAGTGGCAGAACCAGAAAGAGAAGCGACCAGTCTTGACTCCTGTTCTAACGGACAACAAACCCCCCCAGAGGCAGGGATAGAGCTCAGGAATCGAGATGGTGGGGAAATTTCATTGAAACCGTTTCTGTCAGAAAATCCCATTCAGACTAAACCAGATTGTTTCTTGAAATCATAACAAGTGGGATGAAAGTTCTTTGAAAAAGATTTTGTTGCAAAACAAAAGCATCTCCTGTTCATCACAGTGTGTTAAATAGTCTCATAGCACACAAGGAGGAGACACTTAGATCTTGAAAATTAGATAAAATGCTTCAATCTGAGCTAAGTTGTTTCTGCTCTTAACAATTTCAAAATAAAAAAATATAAATAAAATAGAATATTTCAGCTATTCTATTAAGTGTTAATCTGCTCTGAATAAACGTGATAGGACACCTCACATTATGCCCTACTCCTAGTGACACTCTGTTTTAACCTTATTCCCAGATTCTGGACCTTAGCGTCCAAAATTTGGGGGTTAGCATGAAAACCTCCAAGCTTAGTTACCAGCTTGGACCTGGTACTGCTGCCACCACCCAAAAAATTAGAGTGTTTTGGGGCACTCTGGTCCCACTGAAAAACCTTCCCTGGGGACCCCAAGACCCAAATCCCTTGAGTCTCACAACAAAGGGAAATAATCCTTTTTCCCTTCCCCCCTCCAGATGCTCCTGGAGAGATACCCAGACACAAGCTCTGTGAAACTACGCAGAGTGATTCCCCCTCTCCGTTCCCAATCCTGGAACAAAAGCACTTTCCTCTTCACCCAGAGGAAATGCCAAATCAGGCTAGCAATCCAACACACAGCTCTCCCCTTGATTTCTTCCTCCCACCAATTCCCTGGTGAGTACAGACTTAATTTCCCTGAAGTAAAGAAAAACTCCAACAGGTCTTAAAAGAAAACTTTATATAAAAAAGAAAGAAAAAATACAAATGTTCTCTCTGTATAAGATGATACAACACAGGGTCAATTGCTTAAAAGAATATTGAATAAACAGCCTTATTCAAAAAGAATACAAATCAAAGCACTCCAGCACTTATATTCATGCAAATACCAAAGAAAAGAAACCATAGAACTTACTATCTGATCTCTTTGTCCTTACACTTAGAAACAGAAGACTAGAAAATAGAACTACTTCTCCAAAGCTCAGAGGAAACAGGCAGACAGACAAAAGACTCAGACACCCACTTCCCTCCACCCAAAGTTGAAAAAATCCGGTTTCCTGATTGGTTTTCTGGTCAGGTGTTTCAGGTGAAAGAGACATTAACCCTTAGCTATCTGTTTATGACACGCCCCCCAAATTGCAGACAGTGGGGAAGCTCACTGGCGGCAATTTCCTTCTAGAACTTGAAAATAAACAGATTAATACAACACATGCACCTTTACATATACTACTAAGTATATAACTAACAGACTTTTACATTTTAAGAACACTTTTTAACTACTGGATTCTGGGAAACTCTCACGGGAGAGTGCATCAGCAACTTTGTTAGAAGCTCCTGTGATGTGTTGAATTTCAAAATCAAAATCTTGGAGAGCTAAACTCCAACGAAGAAGTTTCTTGTTGTTCCCCTTGGCAGTATGAAGCCACTTTAGTGCAGCATGGTTAGTTTGTAGTTGGAACCGCCGTCCCCAAACATATGGGCGTAGCTTCTCCAGGGCGTACACAATGGCATAGCATTCCTTTTCACTGACTGACCAGTGACTTTCCCTCTCAGACAGTTTCTTGCTGAGAAACACGACAGGATGGAAGTTGTGATCTGTTGCTTCCTGCATGAGCACTGCTCCTATACCACGCTCAGATGCATCTGTGGTTACTAGGAATGGTTTGTCAAAATCCGGGGCCCTGAGTACAGGGTCAGACATGAGCATTGCCTTAAGCTGGGTAAAGGCTTTTTGACACTCATTAGTCCACTTAACGGCATTTGGCTGGGTCTTTTTGGTTAGGTCGGTCAATGGGGCAGCGATTTGGCTGTAGTGTGGTACAAATCGCCTGTAGTATCCGGCCAAGCCTAAGAAGGATTGGACCTGTTTCTTTGACCTTGGGACAGGCCACTTTTGGATAGCATCCACCTTGGCCTGTAGGGGGTTTATGGTTCCTCGACCCACCTGGTGCCCCAGGTAAGTCACTCTGTTTTGGCCTATTTGACACTTTTTGGCCTTAACAGTTAGTCCTGCCTGCCTGATGCGCTCAAAGACCTTTTCCAGGTGGAGTAGGTGTTCGGGCCAGGAGTCTGAAAAAATGGCCACATCATCGAGGTAGGCAACTGCAAATTCTCCCAGTCCAGCTAGTAGACCGTCTACCAGCCTCTGGAAGGTGGCGGGTGCATTTCGAAGGCCGAAAGGAAGGACATTGAATTCATACACCCCCGTATGGGTGACGAATGCTGACCTGTCCTTGGCAGGTTCATCTAGCGGTACTTGCCAGTACCCCTTGGTTAAGTCTATGGTAGAGATGAACTGGGCACGTCCCAACTTTTCCAATAGCTCATCAGTACGTGGCATTGGATAGTTGTCCGGACGAGTTACAGCATTTAGCTTACGGTAGTCCACGCAGAAGCGTATTTCCCCATCTGGTTTGGGTACCAGAACCACTGGAGATGCCCATGCACTGGTAGATGGGCGGATTATACCCATCTGTAGCATGTTCTGGATCTCCCGTTCTATAGCAGCTTGGGCATGAGGAGACACCCGGTAGGGTGGGGTTCTGATTGGGTGAGCATTACCTGTATCAATGGAGTGGTATGCCCGTTCAGTCCGTCCTGGGGTGGCTGAGAACAATGGGGCGAAGCTAGTGCACAGCTCCTTGATTTGTTGCCGCTGCAGACGTTCCAGGGTGGTTGAGAGGTTCACCTCTTCCACGCCACCGTCTTTTTTTCCGTCGTAGTAGACACCGTCAGGCCACTCAGCATCATCTCCCTGGACTGTAAACTGACAAACCTGTAAGTCTCTGGAATAGAAAGGCTTGAGAGAATTAACATGGTACACTTTAGGCTTTAGTGAGGAATTGGGAAATGCTATGAGGTAGGTTACAGCTCCCAGGCGCTCTTGGACCGTGAATGGCCCTTCCCATGATGCTTCCATCTTATGGGCCTGTTGCGCCTTCAAGACCATAACCTGGTCTCCTACCTTGAAGGAACGTTCTCTGGCATGTCTGTCATACCAGGCCTTTTGCTCTTCTTGAGCATCCTTTAGGTTCTCTCTAGCAAGGGCTAAAGAGTGTCGGAGGGTGCTTTGTAGGTTGCTTACAAAGTCCAGAATGTTAGTTCCTGGAGAAGGCGTAAACCCCTCCCATTGCTGCTTCACCAACTGTAATGGCCCCTTAACCTCGTGACCATACACAAGTTCAAATGGTGAAAACCCTAAACTGGGATGTGGTACAGCCCTGTAGGCAAACAGCAACTGCTGCAACACTAGGTCCCAATTATTGGAGAATTCGTTGATGAATTTTCTTATCATGGCCCCCAAAGTTCCATTGAACCTTTCCACCAGGCCATTGGTTTGATGGTGGTACGGGGTGGCAACCAAGTGATTCACCCCATGAGTTTCCCACAGTTTTTTCATGGTCCCTGCCAGGAAATTAGACCCTGAATCTGTAAGGATGTCAGAGGGCCAACCTACCCTGGCAAAGATGTCTGTTAGGGCCAGGCACACAGTGTTAGCCCTGGTGTTGCCTAGAGCTACTGCTTCTGGCCATCGGGTAGCAAAGTCCACTAAAGTCAGTACGTACTGCTTTCCTCTGGGCGTCTTTTTTGGGAAAGGGCCCAGAATATCCACAGCTACTCGCTGAAATGGGACCTCAATTATGGGGAGTGGCTGGAGAGGGGCCTTGACCTGGTCTTGAGGCTTTCCCACTCTTTGGCATACCTCACAAGACCGGACATACTTGGCAACGTCCTTGCCCATCCCCTCCCAGTGGAAGGACTTCCCCAACCGGTCCTTGGTTCTGTTCACCCCAGCATGGCCACTGGGATGATCATGGGCTAAGCTTAAGAGCTTCTCCCGGTACTTAGTTGGAACCACCAACTGTTTTTGCGGCTGCCATTCTTCCCAGTGTCCACCAGAAAGAATTTCCTTGTATAAAAGTCCTTGGTCTATAACAAACCGGGATCGATTAGAAGAGCTGAGAGGCGGTGGGGTGCTCCGTGCCGCCGCCCACGCTTTCTGAAGGCTGTCATCTGCTTCCTGCTCAGCCTGGAACTGTTCCCTTGAGGCTGGGGTCACCAGTTCTTCCTCAGACTGTGGACTTGGGCTTGGTCCCTCTGGAAGCGATGTAGGTGATGGGGTTGTTTCCGTTGCTGGTGAACCGCTCTCCGCTGGTGCACCTGAGGGTATTTCAGGCTCTGGCTGAGCCTTTTGGGTATGGCTGTCTTTTGCTTCTGCCAGTTCTGGCTTGCTGGCGCCCTCTGGCGTTGAGGTTGAAGATGTGGTTGCACTTGCTGGTGCTGGTTGCTGTTCCAGTTCCGGGCCTGGGACTGGAGATGCTGTGGCTGTTTCAGTGGTAGGCATGGAATCCGGGTCCACTGCCTCTGTCTGGGTCTCTGGTAACACAGACGGGGCTTCTGTGGACGGCTCAGGAACAGGAATGGGTCTGGAAGCTTGCCTGGTTTGGCTACGGGTAACCATTCCCACTCTCTTGGCCCGCCTCACCTGGTTGGCCAAGTCTTCCCCCAGTAGCATGGGGATAGGATAATTGTCATAGACTGCAAAAGTCCACATTCCTGACCAGCCTTTGTACTGGACAGGCAGTTCAGCTGTAGGCAAGTCTACAGCTTGTGACATGAAGGGGTAAATTGTAACTTTGGCCTTTGGGTTGATGAATTTGGGGTCAACGAAGGATTGGTGGATAGCTGACACTTGTGCCCCCGTGTCTCTCCACGCAGTAACCTTCTTTCCGCCCACTCTCAAATTTTCCCTTCGCTCCAAGGGTATTTGAGAGGCATCCGGGCCTGGGGATCTTTGGTGTGATGGTGGTGTAATGAATTGCACTCGCATGGTGTTCTTGGGACAGTTGGCCTTGATATGTCCCGGTTCATTACACTTAAAGCATCTTCCATCTGATGGGTCACTGGGCCGAGGTGAGTTACTGGAGACTGGTGAGGTTGAAGAGTAGGGTATCTGTGGCTTTACTTGGGTGGTATGGAGGGTCTTTGGCTGTCCTCGGTTGTAGGGTTTATGGTCTGTGTGCCCCCTGGGGTAATCGTTCCCCTTGACAGTAGCTTTTTTGCTTTCTGCCAGTTCCATCCATTTGGCTCCAATCTCCCCCGCCTCAGCGATAGTTTTGGGATTTCTATCTTGTATGTACCGTGTGATGTCTTCAGGAACACCATCCAAGAACTGCTCCATTTGTATGAGGAGGTTCACTTCTTCCAAGGTTTGAATGTTGTTTCCTGTTAACCAGGCCTCATAGTTTTTTGCAATGTAGTAGGCGTGTTTGGGAAATGACACCTCTGGTTTCCATTTTTGGGTTCTGAAGCGCCGACGGGCATGATCTGGGGTTATCCCCATCCTGTATCTGGCCTTGGTTTGAAAAAGTTTATAGTCATTCATTTGCGGCTTGGGCATTTCAGCTGCCACCTCTGCTAAAGGTCCACTGAGGTGTGGCCTTAATTCTACCATGTACTGGTCTTCGGGGATGCTGTACCCAAGACAGGCTCTTTCAAAATTTTCCAAGAAGGCCTCGGTGTCATCACCTGCCTTGTAGGTGGGAAATTTCCTGTGCTGTGGAGCAATAATTGGCGCCGGGTTGTTAGGGTTGGCTGGCACATGCAGCCCAGCTTTTGCCAAGTCCAGTTCATGTTTTCTCTGTTTTTCCTTTTCTTCATTCTCTTTTTGTTGTTTTTCCATTTCTCGGCGGTGGGCCAACTCTTCTTCTTCTTGCTTCCTTCTGTGGGCCAACTCATCTTCTGCTTGTTTCCTTCGGTAGGCTACCTCTTCTTCTTCTAGTTTTCTTTTGTGTGCTGCCTCTTGGGCTGCCTGTTTGATGCTTTCTTCCTTTTCTTTCATCTCCATCTGTCGCCTGTGTTCAGCTTCTTTGATTTGTTCTTCGGCGTCAATCTTTGCCTTAGAAGTCATGGTTCCTGTTTTCTTGTGTTGGGGTGCCCTCCGGTGTTTATCTTCTGAACTGCAGGCTCTCTGTTGCCTCCTGAAGTCTGCCTAGCAACAGTGCTTTTTTCCTTTTCTCTCTCTAGCTAATGTTCAATTAAGGGAAACCAGAAAAACCACTTTATCTGCATGCATATAAGTGCTGGTACTTGCCTCCTAATGGGAGGGCTATTGCATGACAAAAGACCCTTAACAGTCTTCTCGCTTAACATGCAAACCACAAACTGCTAGAGAGAGCAGAAAAAAAAAATTCTCTCTGGTTCCCTTTTAAAACCAAACTGTTTCTCTCTGCTAAAAAGCCCTTAGCAGAGAAAAGAAAAATATAATATTCCTACTGGCTTCTGGATTCTGTCTATATCCCGCCGCTGCCACTCATGTTTTAACCTTATTCCCAGATTCTGGACCTTAGCGTCCAAAATTTGGGGGTTAGCATGAAAACCTCCAAGCTTAGTTACCAGCTTGGACCTGGTACTGCTGCCACCACCCAAAAAATTAGAGTGTTTTGGGGCACTCTGGTCCCACTGAAAAACCTTCCCTGGGGACCCCAAGACCCAAATCCCTTGAGTCTCACAACAAAGGGAAATAATCCTTTTTCCCTTCCCCCCTCCAGATGCTCCTGGAGAGATACCCAGACACAAGCTCTGTGAAACTACGCAGAGTGATTCCCCCTCTCCGTTCCCAATCCTGGAACAAAAGCACTTTCCTCTTCACCCAGAGGAAATGCCAAATCAGGCTAGCAATCCAACACACAGCTCTCCCCTTGATTTCTTCCTCCCACCAATTCCCTGGTGAGTACAGACTTAATTTCCCTGAAGTAAAGAAAAACTCCAACAGGTCTTAAAAGAAAACTTTATATAAAAAAGAAAGAAAAAATACAAATGTTCTCTCTGTATAAGATGATACAACACAGGGTCAATTGCTTAAAAGAATATTGAATAAACAGCCTTATTCAAAAAGAATACAAATCAAAGCACTCCAGCACTTATATTCATGCAAATACCAAAGAAAAGAAACCATAGAACTTACTATCTGATCTCTTTGTCCTTACACTTAGAAACAGAAGACTAGAAAATAGAACTACTTCTCCAAAGCTCAGAGGAAACAGGCAGACAGACAAAAGACTCAGACACCCACTTCCCTCCACCCAAAGTTGAAAAAATCCGGTTTCCTGATTGGTTTTCTGGTCAGGTGTTTCAGGTGAAAGAGACATTAACCCTTAGCTATCTGTTTATGACACACTCTCCAATGGATCCCCATCCTCCACCCACCGTCCGGTAGGTAGGAGCAGATCATTATTATCCCTACTTGAAAGAGGGAAAAGCTAAGGCTGAGAAAGGAGAATTGACTTGTCTTAGGTCACACAGCCAGGCAACGGCAGAGTTGGGAATAGGACCCAAGAGGCCTGATTTTCAAACTAACCATCGGATGTTGAATTTCAGACATTGAATGACCTGAATAAAGTGCTCTCAGATGAGCTCCAGACCAACAACAGTGACAGTAATAATTCACCAAGTATTTGAGAACTGCAATGTTAGAGAGAATCATGAACTGCTCAGAGACAATTAATGCAGAGAAGCAGCAAAATTCATCAAACATAGAACTGGTTCTGACTTATTTCCTTGGTCTTAAAAGAGAAGAACAAGGACCTGACCCTCCTCCCTGTCAATAACACCCTGCTCAGCCAATCAGGGTAGAGACTGAGGACGGAAGGCTGAGGGTTCTCAGCAGACAGCCCAAAGGATGGCCCAGGTCACTGGTGGGGATCACTGCCCGAGCACTAGTTCAGCCCCACATATTTGGGTGGACCTCCCACAGTGGGAGCTGCAGAGCACTACCTCACAACACACCCCCCCCACACACACACACACATGAATGCATATCCTGGTGTTGGAAGGGGAACAGGAGAAAGGACAAAAGAAGCAAGAGACTAAGAGAAAGGAGGGATGGATGGAGGAAAAGGTGAAACAAAAAGTACAAACCCTAACGTCCCCAGTGATTCTAAGGGACAAAATCCCAGGTGAGCAATAAAATTCTACCTCTTTAAGCTCATGTTTTCCATGCCTAGAATTCAACTCTCACCAGATGGATCAGACTGAACAGGTTTCAAACCTCCAGGAGGCTCTTACCTTCTAAACAGGGATGGTTGTTTTCTAATAAAATCACAAAAAGGGAAGGAGAAAACTCAAAAGTGGTTTCTCCTGGCGCTCACGTCCGTGAACCTAAATACTCTCTCAGTCCTCAAAGAGAGACCTGGAGAAGGAGACTTGCTGAAGCAAAGCCACAGGGGTCTCTGAGGTTTCCCTGGCCCCTTGCCCCGGCCTGCCTGGCTCATGTCAGCATCTCTGAAAGGTCACCACCTCCCCACCACCTTTGACCAATAGTCTGAGGTCCTGCAAAAGCCCTTTGTGATGTCACTGCCACACCCCTCCCTTGCTGTGCCAATGTCTTGCCCCTTGCCAGGCACTTTGGAGGTTTGAGCTACTCTCTGTGGATCACCCGACCTAAGGGGCGTTCATTCTAGGCAGCAAGCTGGCTAGACAGAAAAATATCAGATGCTGCTCCCAATGCTACACTCAGTTTTTCAGAAGTTAGTCGACTTTATGGCCAGAAGAGAGCATTAGAGAATCTAATCTGACCCCCTGCATATCACAGGCCTCCTGTATGACACAAGAGCTACTTTTGGGGTAAACCCATTCCAGAAAGGCATGTAGTCTTCATTAAATCACATCAAGAGACGCTGAATCCACCACTGTCCTTGGTAGCTTGTTCCTGTGGTGAATCATCCTCACTGTTGAATATTTGTGCCTTAGTTGTAATAGGAATTTGTCTCTTTTCACCTTCCAAACATTGGGTCTTTTTATGCCTTTCTCTGATTGATTAAAGAGCCCTTTAACACTCAATCTTTTCTCTCCATTAAGGCACTTCAACACTTCAATGAAGTTACATTTCAATCTTCTCTTGAGAAGCTAATCAGGTCGAGCTCTTTCAGTAGCTCACTAGAAGGCATTTTTCTCCAGCCCTCAGAACGTTTGGTGGCTCTTTGCTGCCCCAGCTCCAATTTCACAACATCTATTTCAAATGAGGACAGGAAAACTGGAGGCAGTATTCCAGTATCAGCCTCACTGATGCCGTGTCACCTCCTGTGACCTTATTGACATAATCTGTAACTGTATAGATAACTATTGTGACCACTGTTCTATATTTGCAGCCAATATTATAGAAAGGTTGTCGTATAAGGGGTCTATGGAGAGGTTCTGATTGGCTGATTATTATTATGCTATCTCTAGATGTGTATCACTTTTGTAGTTGGCATTATGAATATTGGCTCTATGCTGTCCCTATTTCAAACTTGTGCTATGCTTCTGGGGAACACCCCAGACCAGTTGGTGTCAGTTCTGCCTAGCCTGCTTGATGGCCCATTAAGGACCATCAGCTATACAATCGACCCATTGAGAGAAGGCAGATACACCTTGTGACTCTTTAACGTATGCAGGGACCTGCCTATGGACAGAACTCTAAGGTTTTTCTGTGCCATGTGCTGGATAGAGTGTTCTTGGGACAAAGAAAGCAAAGACCACACTGCAAGAGACTATATAAGGCTGATGCCTCGTCTTCATCTTGTCTTCAGTCCTGCTTCATACCTCTGGAGGGACTTTACTACAAACTGAATCTCTGTACAAAGGACTGAATGACCCATCCCAGCTGTGGATGGAGTCCAGAGACTTGATGTGAACCTCCTACAAGCCTGAACCAAGAACTCTGCCATTACTGGATGTGAAGGGTTAAAATCGATGTGCATTTTATAGAACAACCTGGTGTATGGATTGTCCCAGCTCTTTTCCAGACCCAAAGTCCAAAGTATGGTCAAGGGACCAGAGCCCTAGCAAATAGTGACCAGCTAAGAGAAAGCTGGGTAAACAGAAAGCCTTGCTTGCTAAGATAAGCCTGGTAGGCAAATTGCCAGGTGTTGGAGCTAAGAACTAAATAATTGTGTCTTATTCAAAGTTGCAGATTGAACAAAGAATCCCCGTTTTTATTGTGTTTATTTCTTCTGTAGGGAGATGTTCTTTCCACAGATCCAGGCTTGAGTTTATGAAGAGTTGGCACATCTTAGTATAAGATATGGCATCCTTCCACCTTCCTTCCCAGGGACAAATGCCTTGCCTTAAGACACACAGAAAACAATCTTTATTGCCATATACTTTCACTGTTTCTTTGCTTTAAACCCTAGGAATGTACCTGTTGGACAATCAAAAGAGTTGCTCCATTCCTATGGACCCCAAATTAGAATTCAACATATATATTTTATACTAATAACATTTTATCAAAGTATTAATGAAATGTTAACTTGCTAACTTGAGACCACGGGTGAAGGCATTATGTGACCTGTTAACCATTGGCTAATGTGCTTATCTTGTCTTGCTACAAAACTTATCCTGGGGTGTGGAACTGCCTACCCCATCACTTTCCCCCGCCTGTGGAAAATGTACATATATTCTATTGTATTCAATTAATTTGCAGTGTCTCTGAGCATAATAAGCAAGGGGACACTCCGCCAGTGCTATGTGTAATAGACTCCTGTGCTTGCCCTCTACACAGTGTGGATTTATGTCCTTCAGAGAACAAAGAAAGAGCTGGAGACCAGGTGAGCAGGTTGCCTGGGAAACAGAACAAAGGAGGGACAAAGGACCTGGCTGAGTTGGGCTGTTGGAAGCAAGGAGTCTGCTGGTTTGGGGACTTGACGGGAGAGCCCAAGGTCTGAGTTCTGGGTCTGCCCAAGATGGACGTTGCTGAATCTTCCTGCCTCCTGTGCTAACACAGAACTTTCCCAGGCTGGATTCCAGACCACTAATAAACCTTCTGTTTTACAACGCTGGCTGACAGTCACTGGTGATTGCGGAAGTTGGGGGTGCATGACTCCCCTTCGGGGTGAGGGGTGTAAGGCTTTCCCAGGTGTCCTGCTAAGGTGACTCACTACAGGAAACTCCTGGTGTGGAACAGGGGTGCTGAAAAGTCCAAGGTCAGACCTAGGAGGGCTGAGGGCAAGGAGGCTTCCCCTAGTGAGAGCGTCCCCTGGGGGTTGTCACACTGATGACGACTCTGCCTGGGTTTGGCTCAGAGCTGTTCCAGAGCATGGAGCACGTGTCCACCCGCCATGATCTGACCTGCAGGCTCCACTCTGGCAAAGCTCCCTGTCCCTGGGCTTTAGCATCACTAGCCCCTGCTTAGTGACTAGGGGTCAGTTTACGGCAGCGGTCCCCAATATGTGGAGCATGACTCCTAGGGGGGCACAGAGGAATGTTCATGGGGGCACCTCAGGGCCCGAGCCAGCCCCCATGGAGGGCAGGGAGGGAGCACCACTCAGTCCCACTCTGTCCCAGCTCTTCACCCATCCTATCCTCAACCTAAGCCCCTGGCCCACCTGTTTCTGCACCCCTCTCCCCAGCAAGCAACAGCCCCACTCCCAGCCCTGGTTCTCGACCGTGGTTTCCGAGGGGCCGCAGACACGGATAAAAAGGCACAATGTGAAAAGTTTGGGGACCACTGGTTTAGGGTGACATCCTGAGTTGCTTCTATGCAGTTGAATAAAAGGTATTCTTCCGTCCATCAGGATGGACTAGGTATGTTCTGCTGCCCTTCACTCATACAGGAAGGAGAATAACATTTCATTCCACTCAATCCTATAGTGATTTGTAACCTAACACCACCAAAATGGTCATTTTGGGAAAGTGGCCCCATCATGCTGCATATCTAGGCAGAGTAGCTGTGTCTGTGCAAACACGGTCTGTTTCTGAAGTCTTTCCCCAGCTCATCTCTAGATGTGAGGGGGGAGCTCATTCAGACCCAGTTTCTGCTTAGTATTTAAAAACTCCTTAGTGTCCCTATCACTGCCAGCCTTAGATTGCTCCTCCTGTCCCTGTTCCAGCAGCTCAGATGAGGTGACTGAGTGGTTAAGGTGATGGACTGCTAATCCATTGTGCTCTGCATGCATGGGTTCAAATCCCATCCTCATTGGATGTATTTAATCTTCACCCCTCCTTTATAGACAACCCTCTCTCCCTTTGGTACAATGACAGATCAAACAACGTTGCTTCTTGCAAACAAAAACCTTCCTAGAAACTCCTTCTTAGTTTTTATCTCAAAAGGTAACAGACTCATAATCTCCCTCAAACACTCTGGGACCTGCCCAAATAATTAAAATACCCCCATCCTGAGCAAGGCCACAACAGTGAACCACAGCGAGTGTCTAGGTCAAACTATTCTGAAGGGGGCAACTCAAACATTTTCTCCCTACTTCCCTTGGCAAAGTCTGACTGAGAAAACAAAATTCCCCAAACTGAAAATTTTCTGCTGAAAAACCAGTAGTAGTTTGGGGACTTTGATTTGAATGTATTATTCTCTTCTGATTTCTGAATTATTTCAGTGAAGTGTTTGTCCACCAGATGTGTTTACAGGTGTTGAGTTGTGGGGGAAAGAGGCCAACTCATGATGTCTCTACCCCTCTTTCATAGTTTCTTCCAACTTGCTAGGAAGTACCTTTGCTAGGATGTGAGTCAAGCAGTGTCCATTGTCGCTGTGCTATCTCGGAGAAGTCTGCATTGTACACGGTTCCTGGGATAGTCCTTGGGAATGTGGATCCCTTTAACGGGCCAGCAGCGAGTCTGGCTTCTCCATTGTCACACCTGACAGGCTGGTGGTGGGCATTTCCCAACCTCATAACATATTTCAGTAACTCACACAGAACAAAACTTCATAACTTCCCAACCAATGCTACACACACAGTCCAACATGATATTAAGGTTCAACAAACCAAGACTTTTGAAATGATACTTCACCAGGCAGACTTTGTACAAACCGTGTCATCATTATATGAGTGGTGAATATGGGGATTCCAGGTGCTGCTTTGAGCACAGCGTGCCACAACTGGGCTGACATTGCAATGGAGACGTACCCGTAGAGTCCATCTCTTCTGGGATAAAGATGGCAGCATGGCTGTCCTGTGTCATCTGACTTGGGCTTATGGAGTTAAAGCTGTGGGGCTAAAAACTGTAGTGCAGATATTTGTGTTCACATTGAAGCCTGGGTTTGGAAACTCTCACTCCTCGTGGGGTCTCTGAGGTTGGGCTCAAGTCCATATGTCTGCACTGTAATTTTATAGTCTTGCAGTCCAAGCCCTGTAAGCCTGAGTCAGCTGGCCGGGTTTTGAGACAGGTGCCTTGGGTGTGTTAATCGCAGTATAGACATGACATTAGGCTACGTCTCTAGTGCAATGAAACACCCACGACTAGCCTGTGTCGGATTAATCAGGATCATGCAGCTTGGGCTGTAGTAAAGTTGCAGTGTCCGTGTTTCAGCTCAGGCTCAGTCCCCTGCTCTAGGAACCCAGAAGGTTGGGAGGGAGTTTAGCGAGTGGAAATGGTAAAACCACAGTGGAGTATTACCCTGGACTCATGGCATTTCTCCATTGGTCTGTCTGCTTTGGGGCAGGGACAATAACACGTCCTGCTGCATTCGTTATTTCAAAGGGCGGTTTAGGATTTTCATTCTCAAACACGGTGCACAAAGCAGGACTCAACCCTCGGCATAAACTAAACAAGCTGCCCACTGATTCTGGCAGCCACAA